>NW_027267529.1:0-28406 GCF_963676685.1 Mytilus edulis | reverse complement strand
TAATCAACAGTATTTAAAGACTAAAATTTTCAACAAAAGTAAAGTACTGATACCGTAATTCGGAGGGTGTGTAAGGAGCAGTAGAAAAAGTTGTCTCATACAGAGAGCAATAGCCGTAACACATAAATATAGCTCACCAACCTCTACTCACACAAACAAAAGCAAGCACATACTGATTACACCAAGTTTGTGTATGCAAAGTTGCATTCGATGATGTCATTAACAAAAGAAAAAAAAAGGACAGTAGTGGGGCTATTGATTTTTTTACAGTTCATGCAACTGTTTGACGTACAGGTATGAAAAAAGTCAATGATATTTCCTTGTCTGTACTCAAATATTTTTTGAAGAATGTACCTCTTTGTTCAGAATAGGATAACCCGCCTCTCTATTTCGATTTAATTGAAAACATTGGTCTTACGTTTTAATTAGAGAAAATTAAGAAAAAAACAATGCATTTCTTTTAAGTATATATACTAGTTAGGTATTCGCGTAGAGGGTTTTAGTCATACCGAGCGACAAAGCAGAGGTAGACGTTAGACGATACACAAGAACGTTCATAAAAACGAATTGATCATTTTTTCCAAAATTGAAGTCCATGCCCTCAGTATAAGGTAAAGTATAAAACACTGGCTGTTCCTTTTAACATTGAATTAAAAAGGGTATTCTTCCGTATTTAAGAAGATAAGTTAGCGTTATATTACTCCTTGACGTGTGATGAGATTTAAGCTGATAAGTTTCTACCTGTCAAAATATAATGAGTGCTTTTCGGCACTGATGTTTTTGATATCCGTATGAGCATTAATTTCCTCCATTCTGTTTTGATATCAACGAGCTTTTATTGTTCTGAATCAGAGTGCATGACGTACAAAAGTTCCATATAAACTGCATTTACTAGTATCTGTTAAATTGTTACGAGTTTTGTTATGTCGTGCTGTTTTATGGCTTAATATGCGGTATGGGTTTTGCTACATGGTTGCCACATGTGAAGCAGACAGTGCGTTTCCTTCCAGAGCATCTGAGATTAATCCAGATTTTGATGGCGTTCGTGTCGCTTAGTCTTTAGTTTTCTATGTTGTGTCTTGTGTACTATCATTTGTTTGTTTGTCTTTGTCTTTTTAATCATGGTGTTGTCAGTTTCGATCTATGAATTTGACTGTCTCTCTGGTATCGTTCGCCCTTCTATTAAATGTGGTATAACACTTGACAGCTGGTTGTTTTTTTCCATTTGTTCATTAGTTGATCAAGTCGTATGTTTGATTTTGTCAATTTCTATGATCTTCACCTACTAGAAAATACCTTAGTAGAGTTCAATGATAGTGTATATATATTTTTAATGGTCTCATACCCGGGTGTGTTTCGACCGATAATTATTTTTTTCAATACAATTCAAGAAAGTTAATTTTGTTAGCAGTGTTGCTTATTTGGTCGATGCCAATTGTATCGTGGAGAGGTATGACGAATCTATTCCTGCAATCCCATAATGCACCACGAACGACACCGGGAACGATACCACAAACGATGATGCCCTTGATGGTAAATATTATTCAATTTAGTATAAATAAAATTGCAATAAATTCCAATAGGTGCTCGGTGGTTCATTAAATGTGTCAGCAAGCAATTGCTGCAATTGCCAGAGGTCCTATATCATTTTTGTATGTGATTGTTTGTTGACAGTGGTTTAAATTACACTTTTTGTGTAAAGTAAAGCTGCCCAAAGAAATTAAAATTGTTTGCTAATGTAAACTTTATAATGAATGCTATACAAATCTAAGATTGTCCTGTAGATTCGTGTATGATCATTCGTTTGATGCAGATTATTTAAAGGATCAAAGATACCAGGCATATAATTTCTTACTATTACTATGACTAAATGACTGAAGAGACAACATTTTTGTAACATGATAACTTCGTATGGATTTTCGTTACAGGAACCTTTGGCTGAAGGTAAATTATAAAATGAGATAATTGCTGAAAAAGAAATTATTTGATATACTACAAAATGTAATTATGTTTCTTTAAACATAAATATAATTAAACAAAACAATACACAATAGAAAAGAACAGACTTTCGACAATAGTTATATTTGACTTACGTGTTGCATCTGACAGACATACTTCGAAGACATTTAAGTCAGGAGCATGCAATTCAGTTGTTGTCGTTTGCTGATGTGTATCGCATTTATTTTCGTTCATTATTTTGAAAATAAGTTAGGCCGTTATTTTTTCTCGTTTAAATTGTTTTACATTAAATTTTGTCATTTTTTATAGCTTACGTTGCTTTATGGGTTTTGTGCATTGTTTAAGGTTTTCCACGACTTATAGTTTTCTGTGTCATTTCGGCTCTCGCGGAGAATTTTCTGTTTGGCAATCATACCACATCTTCTAATTTGTGTATCATTATATTATATTAAAACTATTTCTCAGTTCGTATTTAGCTGTTAAAAGAGAGATAATCCCATTTCAATTATGGTTCCTCGTCATTACGTTTAAATGATGGTACATGTTTTTTTCTAAAGAGAAGGATTCGTCAGGGAAATATCACTCATGAAAAAAGTCCAGACGTCTCTTCTGTTCATTGTTTCAATGAGGAACAACATTGCAGGCTATTTTAGCGTAATGATAAACTATGGTTTCATTTAGAAATACATTTACCAACACATTTAGAATTTCAAGGTTCAAATTTATAAGCGTCTCCTTACTCACTGCATAAAATTGAGAAACGACTGTGTGAAAGAGATTGAAACAGCCAAAGACTACTGTTCGGTCCTCAACACATTGAAAACCCATAACACACAGCCGGGCGTCAGTTGGTCGCTAAACAATATGTTTAGCGAATAAATAAACGTGGTAAAAGCTATTTGAAATAAAAAAATAAAAAAATAAAATTTAATAAGAAAATGTTTGGAGAGCTCGAGATATGAAAATATATATGTAGCATTTAAACAATAAATCATCAATTATCTTTATCGGACCACGTGATTTATTGATCCTGAATCAATTATCTGTAAAACGTTTATCTTTATAGTATAAGCATGCAATAGCTCATCAGTTCTATTATTTATCTTTATCTTAAATACATTGATTGAATTTTCTTTTGTAATACAAGTGATTTTCCATCAGTTTTTCTCTATCGATTTATGAATTTCGAATAGCGGTATACTACTGTTGCCTTTTTTTTTGTTTCAGTGGTATATAACATTAACGGATAATCACTTACTAGACCTATGGGACTTAACATGACTGTATCAGTTCGCACTTGAAAAATTGTGTTTGGTTTAGCTAATAATGTAAGAATCCGGACATTAACTCTATCAGAAACTGACCCTTCTGTTTATAAATCTTGAATAAACAGAATAATTTTCTCTTTCTCATAAAACACACAACATCGGATATCATTCTTAGAAACAATACGTCAATATTAAAAGTTGGAGATGAATATGCGTGCTGAAAGGGTGTTAACGTGGAAACATTTATACACGAAATCAATTAGGCAAACACTTAACAAGAAAACAACAAAATAACACGGAACATAAATCAATAGATGGGCTTTAGTGCGTGTAATATCATAGTATTATTCGGGATATTCACAAAGAGATATGAGCTCATACAAATATTTCTTGAGCTGCCAGATGTCGGAGATTTAGGAAGGAGGGCGTAGAATACCAGAGGGATAGTCAAACTCATAGATCGAAAAACAACACTATGGCTAAAACAAAAATGACAAACAGACAAATATTAGTCCACATGCCACAACATAGAAAACTAAAGACTAAGCAACACGAAACCCACCACAATGTGGGGATGATCTCAGGTGTTCCGGAAGGGTAAGCAGATCCTGCTCCACATGTGGCACCCGTCGTGTTGCTCATGTTATTACAAACCCGGTTAATAGTCTAATAGGGTAGGTCACATTCATTAAAAGAGAAGGGGACTTAAAAAGCATATCCAATATCATCTGTGAAAGGCATTATAAGCCAATATCCCCTGTGAAGCCTAAATAACAATTATTATATACTTAATGTGTCATGATTTAAACACTAATTATCATTTTATCTTTTTTTTCTTTACAAGGATAAAGGCTGATATTTCCTGATCATGTAACCATTCAAATTGAATGACTTACCGGAATATTTCACTTCAGTATAATGGAATTATATATGTACATGACCATTATCCTTGTTCAAGTATTCAGTATTGAAGTAATTGTTTTTAAATGTAAAGTTTGTGTTTTTAGGTGTAACATCAATAGATACACAGATGGTAAGCGTAACAGATTCTAGGACTCCAGAAATCAGTCCTCTTCCAGTTGATGAAGCCACAACACAGGAAAAAATTCCACCGCCAAATTAAAAAAAATACTATTAAAATTCTGTAGACAAGACTTATATTTTTAGATATATGAAGATGTAGTATGAGTGGTAATTAAACAACTCTGATCTGCTTACCCTTCCGGAGCACCTGAGATCACCCCTAGTTTTTTAGTGGGGTTCGTGTTGTTTATTCTTTAGTTTTCTATGTTATGTCGTGTGTGCTGTTGTTTGTTTGTCTTTTTCATTTTTAGCCATGGCGTTGTCAGTTTGTTTTAGATTTATGAGTTTGACTGTCCCTTTGGTATCTTTCGTCCCTCTTCCAAATAAGTCAAAATTTATAAAAGCAAACCATTTAAAGTCAAGGTACGGTCATTACCACGGAGCCTTGTCTCAGACCGAACAGCAAGATATAATTGATTAATTGTTGGTTGCTTAACGTCCAGTGGCTAGCAAGATATAAAGGGCCACACAAAAAGGTGTAAACAATTGCAGCAGGATTAAAGTTTTAATGGAACCAAACCTTCTCCCTTATCTGAAATAATAGTGTAACATAACAACATAGAAAGACACACTTTAAAATTTCAATTTGAATGGATTTACTTTACTTAATCAAATAACTTAGTCACACAAATGAGCACGCAATGAACGAATGAATTTGATCTATGATACAATGTAAATACAAAGTAAATAAAAAAAAGAAGATGAATTATTAAAGTATTAGTATTATACTGCTTTGAAATGTAAAACAATTTCAGAAAACATCAATTTCCAAATTTCAGAAAAACATAATCCATATCAAGAAAAAGATAAATAACAAAAGTACCGATCTCCACGGGAAATTCATACGGAAAGTCCTTCATAAAATGACAAGATCAAAATTTCAAACGCATCTAACAAATGGAAACAACTGTCATATTTTTCACTTGGTACAGGCACTTTCTTATGTAGAAAGTGTTGGATTAATCCTGGTATTATAGCTGGCTCAGACAGTCGAACAGAATTCCATTATATTGACAAAGATGTGTGAAAAAAAACCCAAGACATAATATATAAACACGTCAAATTTGGGGAACATCAGTAAACTTGGTAATATAATCTTAACCACTATATAATAAATACATGTAGCTGATTCAAAAACACAAAATGGCATATAGACAAAGAATATAAGAAAAAATGAATGAGCATAGCTTAAATTTGACCACTTAACAATAACACAATAGTGGGAAAAAGTTATTATTATATGCAGATTTTGGAGTAGATGTTCAATTTAAGTCCAACAAGTATTTTGTTCAGTGGGGAAAATTGGACAATGCTGCCAATTCAAATATCAAGATTTGATTTTTTTTTTAATTCAAATTAACGAAAGTGGAAAAAATATAACGATTAAAATTGATACTAAAAATAAGAAATTCCTGTGTTATCTTTGATTTGATAGTTTTTTGTCGGGTTAAGATGTGTGCCAATGAAGTTTTTAAACATGTATGAAAACAAAAGCCCAGTTTGGAACCTGCACAACATGTGGTGCGATTAAAGCCCGATTTGGAAAAGGCACAACATGTTTTGCGATTCAAAACCGACTTGAGGCAGCATGTGTGATTAAATACCGATTAAGAAAAAGCACAACATGTGGTCCGGTTAAAAAACACTTGGCACAGACACAACATACAGAGTGGTTAAAATCGGGTTTTGAACAGGCACAACATGTGATGCGATTACAGCCCGATTTGGAACAGGCACAAAAAGTGGTGTGGTTGAAATCTGACTTGGAACAAACTAAACAAATGGTGCAGTCAAAATCCGCCTTGGAACAAGCCCAACATGCTGTGATATTAATGAACAGGCACAATATGTGGTCCAGTTGAAGAAAACTGATTCAGAACAGACGCGCCATGAGGTCCGGTTAAAAAATGATTTTGGAACAGGCACAACATATTGTGCGGTTGAAATCCTACTTAGAGCAGTCACAATGTGTGGTAAGGTTGACTTGGAACAGGCACGATATATGGTGCAGTAAAAACCCGACTTGTGCAGTAATTAAACACAAAACATCATTTCAGGATCATATCATTTTATAAAATCGGCAGTATGTGACGGAATCAAATAGTATGAACAATCATCAGCCCACCTGCTGAAAGAACCATTTTAATTGCATTGGTAAGTATAACCACCCGCAGCCCTTGCTGTTGAAAGAAATTTAACTTATAGCCATTCATATTGAATGGTATTTAGGATAAATTTGAGTTTTGATTTCAATACGAATGCATTGAACACGATATAGAATATTGGGGAACGATGTATTACATGTATGATGTTAATAATAGTTGCAATAAATTATTTCAGTTATTTAAACAGGTTGGAGTTTAATCTCGTTTGATATCTATATATATAAGAATAACATCTTCATGCCTTGTTGGGTTGATGTTTTAGACGAGTTGTATATACATAATATACACAGCCATGTATCACCATCACTGCTGGTGATCCGATGGATAAATCTGTTATATATCATGTACTGTAGTACGACGCTAGATTAAAACTGACGTGGAAAGGTAACACCCGGTAACCGAAAGCTTCATTTTTATGAAGCCCAGGTGGTCGTTTGGTCTAGCGGAACGGCTACAGTGCAGGCGATTTGGTGTCACGATATCTCAGTAGCATGGGTTCGAATCCCGGCGAGGGAAGGACAAAAAATTTGCGAAAGCAAATTTACAGATCTAACATTGTTGGGTTGATATTCAGACGAGTTGTATATACAAAATGTACACAGCCATGTACCACCATAACTGGTGGTGATCCGATGGATAAATATGTTGTAGAGTTGTCACTGGCTCAGACGCACTTATAAATATAATTATTTTTTGTGACTGTATCTTACATTAATTTGTGGGTTCCTTTACTATAGATAATTTAGCTGATCTGTAAGAATAACATCTTCATGCCTTATATATCATGTACTGTAGTACGACGCTAGATTAAAACTGACGTGGAAAGGTAATACATGGCCACCGAAAGCTTCATTTTTATGAAGCCAAGGTGGTCGTTTAGTCTAGCTGGACGGCTACAGTGCAGGCGATTTGGTTTCACGATATCTCAGTAGCATGGGTTCGAATCCCAGCGAGGGAAGAACAAAAAATTTGCGAAAGCAAATTTACAGATCTAACATTGTTGGGTTGATGTTTAGACGAGTTGTATATATATGCGACCATGGTTTTCATATTTCATATACCAGGAACTGCTTTAATAAACACGTTTGTCACAATCAACAGTTTTGTTCTATTCACTAAACATGCTAAATTACAATCCAAAGTAGAAAAATAAAAATGTTTAGATTATTTAGTTTACGAGAAACATTACACTTAAAACTAGTACCCTGTCAAGTATGTTTGTTTCAAATACTATCTTTTGTGAGCATAGTAGACACGGGTAACATACTAGCATTGCATACCATGTATGTTTCAATAAAATACGATGATAGTTTATTGTCTATGTTTATATTACATGTATAATTTTATTTCATTCCGTACCTGTGATTGGCTGACCACATTTCCAAGGTACTCAAATGTCATATTTATTTTTTGGCATAAAATACAACAACTATGACCGTAATGCTATTCGTCTCGATATTGAAAAAATGTATAGAAGAAGAAATACGAACAAAAAGCTTACTATAAAGATTAATATCATGGTTTTAACATATTTTTTTAGCATGTATGTATAAGCATTTAATGCTTCTTGTTGTAATTTATAAGGTAGTTAAAGTGTTGTTTGTGCTCACATTTTTACACATAATACACAATTAATCAATGCTTTTTAAACCCCTTAACACCTAAAACGTATTTATCTTAAGAACTTTGTTTCATAAAGAGTATAACTATTCCTGCATGCCTTAAAGTATAAAAGAGAAAAGTATTAACTCGCTTTAAAAGTTTTTTTGTTTATTAATTCAGATACAAACATGTCAAGTTATTTAAACGGAAATCTTCAATTATAACCAATCATGCATTTAGTTATTTAGAAGGCAACAAACTAGATAAAATCACATGTTTTATTCCATTTGCAAAATTCGTGGAATCGATTAGAAAGTAATAAACTGAAGTCAATCATTGAATTTGCGTTCTCATAAAAAAAAACGTTATCATCCTGTTAAAATAAAAAGTTACAATACATCGTAACGCTATCTGATCTAAAATGATATGCTTGATTACGGGACAAAATGAAGTTCATGTTTTCTTTTTTTTTTTCCCTTTTGAAATTTAATTTTAATCACCGATTCTTTCCTCGCAATACTTAATACACACTCTACAGTATTAAACAATAAAGATCTGACATTCTATAGAAAGATAGAAAGCTGTTTTCGACGGTGTGAAGCATATTTCAAAAATGTAGATTCACAATAGTTAACTATATGTGTATGTAATATATATGTTATTTCTCCTATTTTATAATATGAAATACACAAAGACTAATTACTTCAAGGTTCCTTGTCCATGCCTTTCTTACAGAAGTAAACAGAGGAAATAATAATTAATGATTTAAATTTCACTAATTTATCGAAACGAGCATATACATAATGCCAAATACCAACAAGAAATCGCCATTCTGCGTTGTTTTTTGAAAACTGCTGATGTGGACGTCGTTAAGCAATCCCCAATCAATCAATCAATTTATTTGAACGATCCGTATTCATATTCCATACTACTATGATGTTTTAATTGAATCGATAGATGAAGGTTTTAAAGGGTTTACAGACGAATCGAAAAACATGCAACATAAAGAGCAAAACTTATAATATAAAGAAAGGAGAATAATGGACAAAAAATGAAAAAGAATAAAGAAAACTTCACAAATAAAATTATGAAATAGAAAAAAAGAAGGACCGCGGATTTTAAGCCTCATAGGTGAATGACACATTTGCAGATCATATTACATGTAAATAAAACTCTCATTATTTTGATGTTAACTGTGATCTTACAGTTTTATGGTCACTAACGGTCAAGCTAATTTGTGAGAATTTATAAAGACGGTCTTTATTATTGACAACAAAACAAATGGTTATTTTTTTTTGTAGTTTTATGTCAATATTTTAATGATAAAGTTTATAGAAAGTTCAAATACTAATTGGGAAGTTTTTCTTTTATGTCGCTGTATAAAACTATCGTCAGTTATTATTATAAACAATTTCTGTTAGAATGTATCTGAATGTATTCATCCATTTTAACACCATTACAAACCACGCATCACTATACCTTCCCCTGATCAAAGTGTAATCATCGCACACTGCTGGTGGGAATTTAAATAACTTTATTATATTTTTTGTGAAAACACATTTAGTTTTTTGAAATATATTAAAATCAATCAGTCACATGATACAATAGAGTTCAAGGTTACAAACAAATGGTGTTGAAAATTGATCATTTATACCCTTAAGTCAAAGATGAATGTTGGAGAATGTATATTTCTGTTGTCCATTTCATATGTGTGTTCATTACAACTTCATACTTCATTACCTATCATAAAAAGTGGTAAGTAAACATAAAAACTATTTTTTGGATACAGAAAAGCAACATTGTACATAAAGATATATTTGAATTTATATTCTCTTATCTTTTATATATACAATTAAAACCTGGTAATGCACCGTAAACCTATTTGGCTGACTGAATCATTATTCTAATTCTCAATAATGTTCATTATATTGTGTATATGTGGTTGCACTACCATACACTATTTATTCATCATTCATTTAATTGTTACTCATACAAAAAAAGGATGATTATGCTAGTAAAAGACTGTATTGTCAAAACAGCAATGGTGCTTTTATTTGGTTTTGGGGAAAGGAAAAAGGGGAAAGGGGGGGGGGGGGGGGGGGTTCTGTGGCTGAAACCCTTTTTATCGATTTATAAATATTTTTTATCATTTTGAGAATTTGTACGTTTCAAAGTGTTTTGGAGGTAGAGATTAAAATACCCTTTTTAAAATTGCTGGATCCGCGCCTGAAATTCGTACTACGAAGATTTCGTCTGATCTATTGTCTTTTTTGTTCTATTCAAGTACATGTTTAAGGTAAAACATTAACATATCGGAAATAAATAAACACTACGTCAAATATTTAAAGACATCTGGTTAAAAACTTATTCATGTAACTAATTACGTTTACTTAACATACTGATCTGAATTAAAGAAATTTATTATTCATTATTACACGTGATGGGGAATATTGATTGTAATATTTCATGAATACTCGAATGCTTTTCAATGGAATGTGCATTCAAGGGCTGAACATTAAAAAGACATGCTTCTTGCTCAATAATACCAAATCATCTGAATGACCCCAACAACCTTGCAAAAATCCATAAATCAATAAATGTATTATATGTCCTTTTATAAAAACATGGTATTTGTTATCATGCAAGGACATTTTCCTCCATCATCTGTTCAAGGTTCTGTTTCAACTACGAGTATTTAAGGAGATTACTTTAGGGTGTTTTTTAATTGTATTGCATTATTTAATGACAAAAAGGTCTTTTTTTTATTATTTCTTAATAAAAACAAAACTCTTTATTCTAGTGGCCATACAGAATGTTTCTAATTTTATTGAAAGTAGTTTTGTGTTATTTACTAGCTGTATCACTGAGTTCCAATCTGTATTTAAAAAGTTGAAACTTTTCGCAAGACTCGATAATTAAATTCATTGGTTTTGAAGTATTTGACTTTTTTTTGGGAGAATTTGGAATCTAACATATTGAATTACAGAATTAACAAACTCATACTCGCTCACTTAGATTTGCAGTGTTATAAGCACTGGCAATATTTTGTTTGCTGAGAACATAATTATTCCTTGGAGAAACATTTGTTAAAAGTCAATAAATTTAAACTATCACAGTGTAGATACTATTCTCATCATTTGTTTACTCCTATATCTACAAAGTGCTTTGAACATCTCAAGGTATATATAGCATCATAAATATGAGTAACTGTAATAAAAACATGCATTAGAATATAAAATATACGTGTGCATCACATCAACTTGGTAGAAAAAAGTGAAATCGATGGATAATTTTGCTCTCGTAGTACAAAGCAAATAATCTTTTATTGCAAATATTTGTATCAGTTTACAGTTAAATATATACTGTTTCAATATTCTTTTCGTATTTAAGTAGAATATTCGTATTTCCCATAAAAAATATGTTTTCCTTGAGGATCCCAAAATAAATTACTGTACGATCAGTCTAGAACTGACTGTATTCTAGAAGCGATTTCAGATTTTTTGACTGTATGACCAGTCGTGATTTTGAAGAAAAAACAACAGCAATTTGAAGGTATATACGTGTATATGTGATATTATGAACTATCCAGGGAACTATAACGTGTAATTACTTTCATCAGACAATACAAATATATTTCTGATGAATTTTTTAGACGGCAAAATAATTGTATTTTTGTTCCATCAGTTTTATTTAAAATCAAATGCCTAAAAAGTAATACATGATTCTCTTGTGGACTTTGTAATAGTGTATCGTTACAGTTATCTGTTTAGCTATATTACATTTTTAAAGATTATTTACACCGTCCGCCGTTGACCAATTGATGATAACATAAATCAAGCTTGTCTTTTAAAATAACAAAAAAAGGATAAAGACAGCTTTGCGTAGGGGGATAATTCATGTGATATAATTTTGGTAAGTTTACAGAACTAGAAGGTCCATAATGCATTAATCGAGTAAAAATGGAGCAATTTCAGAAAACTTTAATGATTGGTTTAGGAGGTGTTGGAAATATCTGATGGGTGCCCCCATATAATGTAATGTTCAAGTCCGTATCTTATATAAAGTAACCCCATAAAAGATTTTTACTAAAATTCGAAATAGACGGTACACAATGCAGTCATTATCATTTATGAATCCGAATAAGATTAATTAATAGTTATATCAGTGACGGATTCAAAAAGAGGGGACCCGGCAGTTTGAAACCCTTTTTTAACTATCAATTCATTTGTATGGAAACATATATTTGGAATCCCCTTTTCTCATGGATTGGACCCCTCTCCATTTAAAAATGGCCGGAACCCCCAATGTATATTAAGTGGTTTATGAGGAGATGCGCTTACAAAACCGGCGAAACATATTGTATCGGTCCAACGGACGAACGGAAAGACGGACTTCTTTATCACTATAACCCCCGCTTGAAAAAGTGGTGTACAATTGACACAAAAGACAGTTTTCTCGTTTGAATTGTTTTACATTGTCTTATCGAGGCCTTTTATAGCTCACTATGCGGTATGGGCTTTGCTCATTGTTGAAGGCCGTACGGTGACCTATAGTTGTTAATGTCTTTGTCATTTTGGTCTTTTGTGGATAGTTGTCTCATTGGCAATCATACCACATCTTTTTTATATAGCTCTACATCTTAAACAAAGTGAAGGAACTGTGATCAAGTACGGCCTCGAATGTGTGTAAATACATGCATTATATTATTATATAACAACTAAATCTGTGTGTTTGTGCAATTTTAAGTATAACGGAGGACATTTCTGAAACTTATATACTAGTTTACATCAAACCTTCCTCTTATTTTAGCAACATTTAAACATCCTTATACTTAATGTAGTAAGTCGAGTACACCCTATCAAGCTAAAACATGTTTCATAAGTTTTCAGGATGTGAATGTATTGAAATATATTTGTGTTATTTAGAAAAATGCCACCTTCTAATGTATCGTAAATAACTTTGACATCACCACTAGAATACAGTGACATAAAGACTGATCATACAGTTTTAAAATAAACAAGCGAGACTTATCGTACAGTTAGAAATTCAAACAAGTGTAATTTTCTTATTTCTGGCTTCAAAGATCTGGTTGAAACTTTTACCACCACTTGAAATATACGTCATTGAGTTAATTAAGTCTGGTTTTTACGTTAATTTGTACACTACGAGGGCAAAAAGATTGTTTTTAGGTTCGCCGACTGATTTTTCATAGTGATGCACTTGAAAATCTCTTGATTAAGGCAAAGACACGAATATTGAATGTGCGGAATTTAATTCTAAACCATTTGAGAATATCGATGTCGGCTGAATTAATCATTAAGCAATGTACAGATGACCAACTTACCGTTTAATTCAGTATACCCATCAAATTTAAAATGTGATCCAAAAAGTTCTCGCTTCGAAAATCGCGACTTCCGGATAGCGTACAGAATAGTATCTACACTGTGACTATTGTTTCAAGACAATCTCAGAATTCAAATTACTGTATCAATAGCCTGTCAACAGTGATGTCATTACTTTGAATTCTGCACGACTGCAATCTTCATCGACAAGGATTGTTATTTTTCTACCGAAGGTCTGTTGTTCTCTTCTGTCCTTTCTCTACTCCCTAAAACTGACTACCACAAAGAAGTACAGTAGTGGCGTTAAACACCAATCAATCAATCAAGATACACAGGTACAAGTTTTTATGTAATTACTTTCGTAAATTTAATTTAGTAATACGTATGTTGAAATACAAAATATAATAATAAACGATCAATAGATATAAACTATTCCTTTATAAATGTACCTGCCCCAAGCCAAGAGCCTGTAATTCAGTGTTTGTCGTTTGTTTATGTTTGTGATTTTTGTTTTTCGTAAACTGTTTAGTTATAAATTAAGCTGTTGGTTTTCTGAATTTAACTGTTTCATATTTCAAGTAGGGACCTTTTATAGCCAACTATACGATATTGATTTATCTCATTGTTGAAGGTCTTTCTGTTGTTTCTAATTGTGTACATCCACTTCATTTGAACTTTGGCGAATAGTTGTCTCATTGGCAATCACACCAGATGTTCTTATTGTTAAATTGATCAAGTTGAAAATTTTGAAAATTTTGAAAATTTTGAAAATATTTTAAAATCATGATTTCAGATCTAGTCCAAATTGAAGTTTCATCGTTTTCATCGAATCACGAAAGATATAAGAGACACACTGATCTGCCTGATAAGTTACATATAACCATACGGAATGATGATTTCCACCAATCATTTGAAGTAGAAAAACATGACAACAAAGATCAAAACTTTCCACTGTACACCAATGGACAACTTTACAACAACTACAGTAAACCAAAGGTATGTTTAAAGGTTTTTAGGGACGATCCAGGATTTTTGAAGGCGCTGTAATTACCGGTTATTGAAGATATACCGCGGATGTTATACTTGATATTATAATTGATATTTAGGGAGACCGGAGTTTTTGAAAAAGGGGGGAGCGTAGCTAAATATATGTAGGGGGACCCTGGATCTGACACTGGTTTGAAAATGGGCTTTATATCCAGTATTAATGATCTATAACCAATTTCATACTAAGTATATAGGGGGACCCTGGACCCGACACTGGTTTAAAAAGTAACACATACCAAACAGGAAACAATGAAATAAGTAATGTCACGAGGTGTCTTAAGTTTACGACAAAATTTTCGAATTATCGTACATTAGGACACTTTCGAACACATATATTACGACTATGACATTTTCTATGACTATCATAATGTCTTAGTCATTAAACAGTTTTGAAAACCAGGATTAAAATGTACTCTAGACACGCGTTTAGTCCTTCAAAGTCTCATCAGTAACGCTTGAATAAAATAAGCTTAAAAGGTAAAATAAATTTCAAATCTACTTAATACGCAATAAATTAATAAGTTGCAATTATGTAATACATAAAGAGTATTTACATAAATACTCTATAAAAAAATAACAAAATACAGTCAGTTATGATTTCGATTCGAAAGAGCTGTTTCAATCTATCTGTATCAATCTATTTCTGTTCAAGGCTCTTATTACAAAATCTCATTTAGAAATTGCTTTAAAGAGTATATATTGCTTTCTAATGGTTTGACGGTAATAATTCAAGGATGAATAAATAAAGGAAAAAGTAGAATGATATACACCCACACCGGTGTGTCTGACGTATATGCATAAATTATTAAAACCTGCAGATGTCTATTTTATCGACACCAAATAATCAAATTGTACATGTAACAATGTATATATACAATGCATAATCAATTTAGATCATTATTTTATTGTGGTTTGATGTATTTTCGTTAAGGTTCACACATTATTTATTTCTAATTAATTGTTCAAACATAATATGATATATTTCTAGGAACGATAACTTTTTATGGCAATCGGTTAAGACGAAAAAAAAACTTGTTTTAACTCTTGTTAAAAGTTGATACGTTTTATATAAAAAAGGATTACAGACATAGCAACAAAAAAACCTAGCAGAATGAAATACATCATCAATCACCTATAATTGAGACCTGTAAACAAATGTCAAAGCACTGTCACATAGAACGCATAGTCTAGGCGGCTGTAAAAACTGACTTGCTATGGTTACCCGAGAACCCCTCCTTTTTAAATATTCAGGCCTTGCGTCGCACAGGTATTGAACACACACAAACAAATCGGCAATGCAAAGGCTTGTCATTTTTGTTAGTCGTTGTTGAATCTGTGACTTTCTCTGGTACTTTGTCACCTTGTAATTTAGCCACAGTCGATGTAATCTTTGATGTCCGGGTTTTACCAGCTCTGTAGTCAGCACTGCTATGTAGGAATGAACTATTATTGATTTTTAACGATAGGGTATTGTAATCTTTCAACATTAAAACAAATGTAATCGACGATATTTTTTATTCTTCCTAGTTTTAATTTTCTATTTAGTGAAATCATCTTCATACTCAATAAATTCAAAGATTATAAGACAACTGAAAATAAAAAAAATGAGATAATGGGATATGCGTCAATGGGACAACATCCCAACAATGAAATCAATCAAACAGTGTCATACAGTAGATGGATGTCTATACAGTATATTAAGCTTTATCAACAAGACGAGTGCCTCATGTAGAGCAGAATCTGCTTTCCCTTCCGGAGCACCTGAGATCACCACCAGTTTTTGGAGTTTTCCTGTTGCTTAGTCTTTAGTTTTCTATGTTGTTTTTTTAGTATTATTATTATTTGTCTGTTTGTCTTTTTATTTTTAGCCATTAATGAAACAATTGATAATAAACAAAAATAACAGTAACATTTAAAACACTATTATCACATACACTTCTTTCATCCAAGAACCTTAAGAAACCTATTTATACTAAAATGCACTTGGATTTAATGGGATTAATGTTGGTGCGATTGATTTTGTTTAAATCATTTTGTGACCGGGCCATAGGTTATTTCCATGAATTCGAACAGCTTATAAATGTACCTAGTGCAAAAAATAAATGTTGAATGGTTTGGAATTATGAAATTTAAAAAGAAAATAATTATCATTCAAAAACTCAAATAAAATCACGTCATATATATTATCATGAATTTATATCTTCACGACATTGTAAAGAAATTGTCACTTATTAAATTAACGCCTGGGTGAAGAAGGAAGTCAAACGTGAACGAACACCTACATACCACTAACTGTATATGATAATGAACTGTGACTTGTTTCGTAGTTGGTATCCCCTAGTGAAAGCTTTTAAATTAGTTAAATGTTAGATTAATGTTACAAAAAAATAGTAATGCTTCTTTTGTTGATTTGTGTATGGGTCTGACATTGATAGATTTAACAGTCGTGCCCCATAAATAAGTTTACCAAAAAGATTTTATATATACTGAGGATAAAAGGAGGCAACACATATTTGTAATTTTGATATTCAGAAAATGAACTATTACTTCTATTGAACATAAGAAGAAATAAATTAGTTTTACAGAAAAACTAATTCATAATGTTAATGTTTTTTACTGAATAAATCAATTATTAAATCATTATTTCTATATTTTTGAAATTGTATTAGGTAACAAGTGATGCATTTATATCTAAACAATTCATTTAACGAGTTTTAGTTATCCATTAAAAATAATTCTAAATATCAAAATGTATATTTTTTAACGTGTATTACTCAGTATATTTGAACAAGATTATGTTCTTTAATTCTTTGTGGATTGGTAAACCTGAAATGTAAGGTCATCAATGTTATAGAATACACGGTTTCTCAGCTGATCTTTGTATAAGGGAAAACAGACAACGATAATCAACAGACACCTGATTTGTACATAAGACCTGCAAGACTTAAGGGCAACGCGAACAGTCGTACTTATCTTCTATTTATAAAACATTTGTTAAGTTCTTAGAGATATCTTAATTTCATAAAAATGAACACAAAAATGTTTAATTGAATGTTTCTAGTTCTCGTATTAATTTTTATTCGTATTCGACTTTCAAAGTTTTTTTGTTTTTCTTTAATTCATTCTAGGCACATATTAAAGATGCCAAAAGATAGAAAGGAGTCGTATTTTCGCCTCATACTATATTATCAACTGAACAGTGCTTTTTTTTTTTTTAAATACATTAATCCCAAACTTGTACTCATTCATTTTATTTCAAATCTGATTTTCTTTACAGGTACCGACCCAGTTTTATCAATGCGTTACCAAAGAATGTCTATTTCAAGCAGAGAAGTTAATACGATTAAAGAGCACAGCTGTGATTGAAACCTATTTTCTGGTATGTGTAATAGTTTCATACAAATCGAGGTAGATTGTTCGTAAAATCTGCTAAATAGATGGTATATTTTATAATTCCATTTAACTTATAAATATAAAACGTGACTAACGATTAACACGATTTTGCAAAGTACTTACACACTTTGTAAAAGTCGGTATACACTGACGACGCCATTCTTAAATAAAAAAGAGCGAATGATAAACAATTGCACCAAACACAATATAGAAAACCAAAGACTGTAACTATTAAATAAATCTGTATTTATTTCACTTCTGTTTTCGTTGAACAACATTATGCCATCCATTAACATTTTATGATAAAGTTCGTTGTAAATGGCTTAGTTAGTGTTTTATTCGTATTTTTCTAAGTTTCCAAACAGTTTTCTATAATAAACCAATTTCAAATATTAAGATTAAGCTTTGTTTAGAATCTGATTGGTTTACAGGGAAAATAATGATGACAAAAGATGAGAAAAATTTGGGAGTTACAATTAAAGAAAATTGGAAAATGAGCCAAAATATGAAGAATAGAAAAATAAATAAAAAATAAATAAAAAATAACTAAATATGAAAATAAGGCGATATGGTATAAATTCTAATGAGTCAAATATCCATCAAGGTTCAAATAACGTTGAGGTTAGTACTAATAGGTAAACGTGCGGTAATCAACAATGAGAAAAAAATACACTTACTGTATATACAGTTGGCTTCAAACGGCCCCGAAATGAACACGCATGTCATAATAATAGTGCTGACTCCTTGGCACAGATCCAGAGATGTTCTACAAATGGTTCCTTTTTGATGAACCGCCCATACGGCGTACACAACTATAAACCCGGTATCTTTGATGATGTTTTTCTATCCCCAATATAAAGTTAGCAGTAAATAAGAATTTCTGTTTTCCCCTTTCTTAGTTCGGAACATTTCATATAGATGGACAGTTACATATTCTTCAGTCATCTTCAAATGGAGATCATTCAATCATTGTACCGGAAGTTCAAGTTTTTGATTGGAATATACCGATTTCTGGTAAGTTCAACAAATTATAATCATGGCATATTGAGCAAACGAATTTGTGTAATAAAATCTATTAGTTATCATTTTGAAGAATATAATAAAGTACGAAAAAAAAAAAAAAAAACTATAACTTTAAAAAAATTGATTAAATCGAAATATATCAATATGCTTAACTAACAAAATAAGATTTATAATATAGCTAGCAATTTAGATGTTATGGAAGAAAACAATCTTAATATTTATAGTTTCAGCTAAACAATGATATAATATACATTTAAGAAATTTCAAAACTTACAAATGACCTCACCATTTTCTTTATTGTACAGAAAATAAAGTGCCTCATAACAATGCGAGTAGGAAAAAGAGAGCAACAGGGAACTATCAGATAGAACTGTTGATGGTGGTAGATTATAGTGCGTATCAATTGTGAGTATGGAATGTATAAGAGTCTGGTTGGGGTAGGGTTTGGGGGTAAGGTGTCCTTCGTATCTGTATTCTTTAAATATGAACTAATTCATTTCTTTTTGTCGTGAACAATACCAACTAATATTTATCAAAAATTTACTTTTACTTTTTTTCTATAATTATGAGATTTCTGTATTCTGTACATTTCTGTAATGAATGTTTGGTTATCTACTTCTTATTTTCGACAGTTATTCTCTGTTTCTTTGCACCAAAGCGATCTGTATTGTTTACATTTTATCTATTCATTATTTATTTTTATCATCATTCTCTACTCTGTTGGCCTGTCCATATTATATTATATGTAGCCCTACATAAATCCGAATGAACAGAATAGTATGACAGAAACGTTATTAGAAAAGCTCAAAAATTCACACGGCTTGCCCATATACATAGATGAAGTGAGAAAAATATCGTTCTTTTCTACATATAATACCGATAGGAAATGAAAATGATAGTCTGTTGACGTTTTGTCAAAGTATTGTGTGAATGCGATTTGAAATGTGAATAATTTAATAAATTGAGTGTAATGAATGAGATGAATGTTTAAAAACGACTTAATATTATAACTGTTCTTCTATATATTGGTATCTCTCATTAGAACAAAATGCATCACATGTTTTACTCATGTAAAAAGTAAAACAAAAGCATCACCCTATTCATGGATATACCGAAACATATATATGCAAAATGTCTATACACATTTTACAAATTTTTATCTCAGAATCTTCAAAAACTTTCAGAACTTCTCACCACTTGATAAGAAAAATTACGTGTTGTACTGTAGTATAATTACAAAATATAATGACCACTCTTAACTAACAATTATGAGACAATGCTGTACCAAAACTTAATCTATAACATATGATTTATTGGATTATGAGTTTATTACTTCTATTCAACCTTATTATCCCCTTCGACTTGACGATTGGTAAATACAGCTGAAACAACATGACACTAATATGTGCTGTTCCCAGTGGCGTCGGCGGCTATAATGAATGTTCATAGTCTCTAAGAAAATCCACTATCCAAAAACATCGACTAAAATATACTGACCCCAATGGTAAATTGAAAATAAGATGAATAAATTCACTAAAATGTGTCATTACCTAAAGCTAGACCATATCAATTAACGGAACTACAAGTGGAAAACCATCGTTATTTACCTTACTTAGAACAGACATTTTTCTGAAGAATATAGCAGATGAAACCAGGAGTACCATTCTGGCAAGACAAAATTGTGGTATTTTCATTTTTTTACTTAAAAGAGGAACAAAAGATACCAGAGGGACAGCCAAAATCATAGATTGAAAATCAACTGACAACGCCATGACTAAAAATAAAAAGACAAACAAACAAATAATAAAATAGAAGACACAACATAGAAAACTAAAGACTAAAATAACACGAACCCAACCAAAAACTGGGAGTGATCTCAGGTGCTCCGATATACACATTTGAAAAAATAGTCTTCACATGTCTTTTCTTTAACTTCAACACGTCGATTAAATACAAACTTACACTTAGCAGTATAGTCTTGTTATGTCTATTCACAGTTGGCTGACTGAGAAGAATAACGATGTAAATGCAGCAATGGATGCAATAAGACAATTTTATGCATACATGATGAAGGGCGTAAGTAAAATAATTGTATAGGTTTTTCATTTAGAACCAAGATTTATGTATACAGCAGAACTTTTGAACTTCTTACTTACAGATTAATAATTTGCAATTTTCCCGATTTATCATTCTTAATGAACGGAACAGATATTGACAATAACTATTTATTTATCAACATATTGACATTGCGATCTTTGTCTTGAACGAATAACGCCCTTTTTATATGTTAAGGCGATACTGCTGTTTCAATTGTGATAGCCTTTAATACATTAGTTGCGTTTTGCTAGACTTGCATGGTACTTCAGAAAGAAAGTGAAATATTAGAAATACCGAACTCCGGGGGAATTCTTAACGAAAAGTCCCTTATCAGAATTTAAATAACGTGCTGATTGTTCAATTTGGATCAATGGAAATATGTTAACAAGTTTTAAAAATTACCATATGATTTATTTCTTTAATTGGAACTTTTGTTTTTGTAGATTGATCTTCGATATAAGAATATTCCAGGCGTATCCTTCACCATGGATATTAAAACTGCGGGACTCTATATTTTACAGGTATTTTTTTTTGTATAAATATATAATTGTCGTAAACAATATTGACGTTGATGGTAAGCATTTAAAAAAAAATCTTCCAACATCACCACCTTATGGTAGGTAAAAATATAATGCTTTGATGTTATATTTTGTTTAAAATTAAAGGGAAACTTCGCAAAAAAATCAAAAATTGATATTATGTTTATTCTGTATAAAAATGCTCAAATTCATAGGTATTAAAGTTTTATTCTGCTATATAAGAGATCACCATCGATTTTAAATTTAGAGTATCAATTCTCTGCGGTCAGCCATTTTGTCACCTTCTCCGATTTGCAGTCACGATATGTCTAAGGACCAAAACTACAGTAACCCGATGTAGTCGTAATTGCGTGTCGATATCTCGTCAATCGTACGGTTGTTTTATCCGACTAGTTAACTAGTTAACTAACTTGATACGGAAATTGTTCTTCTTTTTTTTAAATAACCATGATCTGTTATTTTTAGACTGATAATATAGGAATTTAATAGTGAAAAAGTCAAAATTTCAAATCATAAATAAGTCTTCCGTGAAACTTGAATTGTTTTCGGAAATCTAATTAGTTCATAATTCTTTTATGTAATAAACTTTATTCAAATAAATTAGGATCTTCGCTCCACTGATCACCCGCATGGCTAAAGGTATTACTCCCAAAGATATTGTAGGGGGTGTGAGGTGACACGTCCAGGTATTCAAGCGATTTCCTGTCGAGTTTGCAAATTCATGCATCGTTTCACTTCTTAGAGTATTGATAAGTGTACACGGCCGATAACTTATAACTTTCCATTTTGAACTATTAGGTGTATAATATACATCTCTATGTTACGTGTCCGAAAGTGATATTACTAAACTCATACGCTTGTTTATGAATAACATTTCTGATGAAAAGAAAATTATTTATAAAAATATAAATAATACCCAAAAAAAACCAAACAGATTTGATGAAATAAAAATTTATATACGTATTTTTTCCAAGGGTAAATTTGGTAAAATGTAATAGATACTCGTTGTCAATGGTGAAGGCCAGAAATATTGATTTAAAAAAATGTACGCACTTGTCGACCATTCGTATAATACGCCTGGATTATAAGTTACGGACCTATAGCGCAAATTAAAACATATACATGTATACATAGAACATAAGAAAGAAACATACATTTTGCGTAAATTAGGGTAAAATTTTTGTAAAATGACAAGTCCACGTATGCCAACAGTATGTAATCATCAAATGACGATAGACTGTAGTATACCAAAAGAAGAAGAAGAAGAGATTTAAAAACAGGTCGATATATAACTTTATTTGGCTCATCGAAGTTATGGACATTTATATATCAATTAGATGGTTCTCGAAAAAAGGAAGACATTCGCCATCATCACAATTGTTCCGACATGCATGTAATATATACGCAACTGGAAGTACACTAATACCGAGGGATGTGAATATTTTCCAGGAAAACTATAGAGTATCAAAGTTTCAAATCAATTTCGGGATTTATTTTCTCTCTTGATATTCAATGACAGCAATTTAAAGAATAAACTGCTTGTCCGTTTTAGTGGTATTCTTGCCAGTTGAAACAGACTTATAATTACATTTAAAAATAGGGAAAGATGACATTTAATTCGTTCATTTTTTTTAATACATCGTTGGTCAAATAGCTAAAGTATTATATATAGTTACGGTTTGAGACAAAGAGTATTTTAAGAAGGACATTCCCGATTATGTATAAATTTTGTTGATGTTTTTCACACTTGAAAAGCATATCTGTTCGTAATTTGTTGATTTCATTCCAATTAGATCCTTTAATTTCCTGTCAATTTTTTTAAACATCTGTTTTCAAATATCTGAAGTATTCATGTGTTGTGAGATTTAAAATATTTTGATGAGCAGTTTAATTCCTCAAGTAATTAAAGATCACTTTGGATGGACTAAATTATATAATTGCAATTGTTAATGATCTGTTTGAAATATTTAAGGCTGCCGTTCCTAATTTGAAATAGTACAATTTTTAGTTCATAAACTCGTGTTTAGAAGGCTATTTTTATTTATAAATTCTTCAATTAAAATAATTCAGTATTTTATCGTGAATAAAGTAATCAAAAGTCATAATTCATTAAAAGTGATCTTATGCAAAATATAAAAATATACAACAGCTATCCAGTTATTGTGCGATCTTATTATTCCCGTTAATTAATTTTAATTATTATTTTTTACATTCATGTGTCTGAAACTTTGTCTGACTCCCGTTTACAATTGATACGAAATGTTGTTCACACCTGAAATGCCAGTGAACCGTGACGCCTAGATTTCACTGAATGAGGATAAAAAGATTAGAATTACATAATGCCTAATCTTTTAATTACCTTGAGTTAAACTACGCATTCCACATTCTTTAGGTGTCACAAAACAATACACATTTTATTGTTTCCACCGTACAAGCAAGTGAAAATGATTGCTGGATGAAGCAAAAAGGTCAGAATACAAACATGTATTTTTAATACACTATCGATCATGTCAGTTTCGTATGTTTGTTTCAAGTATTTTTAGAAAAATAATCATCAAAATGTTCTATTGTATGATTTACTTTTATGATTAAAATTCGTTTTAAAAAATCCACACGATCTTATTTTAAAAGTTGCATGGCTATCACTTATTTTTCGTTGGTTAATAGCTACATCAAAAGTCGTCGATGCGCGTTAAATCGGGTTATTAGATGGTTAACGAACAAGACTTAAATGAGATATTTTCACTCCCGGCATGCATCAAAGACTTAAACTACGTCACATAAGTCAGGAAGTTTCAAAAAATAAAATTAATAATTCCCAATTTTCTTCTTTATTAGATTTCATATCAAAATAAAACTTGGTGAATATGTTCTTTATGGTATTATGAACATAATAAGATGAAAAGTGAAAAATCGCGAATTATCCCTTTAATATTCTTCTTTTTTTAAATGTTTTTACATACATGTACACGTAGCCTTTAATTGAAATACAATATAACTATATGATTAGTGGGCATTCACTAATGTTATTTGGGGATTGTTAATTTATTGTCAGTCATATCACCTCTTTAATGTAATATTTGAGTCACTTAATGAACTTCGGCTCCAACCAATTACAACTGACTATTACGCAACAACCAACAGTGCTGAAAGTAGTGATTAAATACCAACATTTCTATAAATAAATCTTAATAATGCATTATGAAACTTTCTAGGATGCTGCCTCAGCTCAATTCATCGAAAATAACACAGATTGTCAGTCGTCATCTCGATGCACATTAGATTCCGGTACAACGCTAGCAGCATTTCAGAACTGGATTCAAACACAAGGATCAGCAATACCGCCGCATGACCATGCCATGCTTTTTACTAGGTATGTGTTGTTGTTTTTTAAATTTGATTATGAATAATTGTATTCAACAAAATAAGTTAGTCAATCAAAGACATTTTTGTGAATGGAATTTAAAAAGGATGACTTGCTTCCGAAAAAAAACACGCATGAGTGTAACAACATTTGTACAATTACAAAAAAGGGACAAAAGATACCAAAAGAACAGTAAAACTCATAAATCAAAAATAAACTGACAACGCCATGGCTAAAAATGAAAAAAAAAGACAATCAGAAAAGTCATGTAACACAAGTCTGAAGAAACAACATAGAACACTAAATACTGAGCATCACGAACCCCACCAAAATCTGGGTGATCACAGGTGCTCCGGGAGGGTAAGCTGATCGTGCTCTACATGTGGCACCCGTCGTGTTGTTCATGTTATTACAAATCCTGTAAACAGTCTAATTCGCGTACGTCACATTCATGAAAAGGGAAGGGAATTGTTGTTACAACGTAAAACATATCCGATATCATCTGTGAAACGGTATACCTTAACGGTCAACCAACTCGTGATGGCGTCCGTAATTTACGAAGGGATGATTTCAACTTCATCATCTGAACTCTTGGTTTTAATAGCATCATTGTATGCAACAACTCTCTACCAAGGAAATTATAATAGGAAATACAAGCGCAGGAATATCGTATCAATTGAGAGATATATATACTTCGTATACAGGCGCTGCTAGAATGATGCTACTTAGAAATGGAAAAGTTCACAATTGGGAAGCTGTAATCATCTCTTTTGTCGTAAAGTTTTCAAACCGACCCGCATTGTCAATTTCTAGATGTAAGTCATGATATGAGGCCGACTTAACTGTATCTACTGTATCCTTTATCTCTAGTTCGATAGGATAGATGCGTGCAACATATTCGCCAAATTTGGAATTATTTAATGAGAAAACATCATCTATATAGCGGAAAGTAAAGTTACAGGATATTGCTAACTTCTTATTTTTCTTCCTTAAAAGTTCCTATAGGAAGTCAGCATCAAATACAAAAAAAAATAAACAAGTCGGCAATAAGAGGGGCACAATTGGTTCCCATTGGAATGCCGACAGTCTGTTGAAAACCACGTCATCCAAATGTAACACATATGTTGTCAATAAAAAAAATCAAGCATCTTGATAATGTCAGTTTCAGAGAATTTTTTGTTTGAATCGGTGTTTACCTTTACTGAACTCTGAGGAAAATTCAAAACGAAATTTTGTTTAATTTGCTAGCAAATTTCGATGAAACGATGTGAATAGAGTTTTTAATGTAGTTTTGTAATGCAATGGACAAAAACACATTTTACACAAACGTTAACAGGAATAAATAGACAGAAACGAGTCTACTGCGTACAATGTACTACATGTTAAACTAAAAATTATGCAACACGAACAATCACAATAAAATTGAGGGTAAATGTAGGTCTTGATTGTGTTAATGAGATTTTTCTTAACTTAAGATATGTACCAAAAACTGTAGTCCAATGTGGAAGATAAGATAATAAGAACGAACACATTTTGTTTAGAAAAAATTGTCAAATTCACAAAAGTCGGCTCAATATATAACAGTGTATGTTGTCTAAGTGTTGACATTTTATTTTTTAAAGTAAGTTTAAAGCAAAAACGTAATGTTTTATTTAACCATGATATGATTACATTAGAATACGATTATCGGTACCATATCACTGCACCAGATATGCGTTACGACATTATATGTCTCTTCAGTGATACTCTATGCCAAACTATTTAATATTAAAAAAACTGAAAAAAAATATAAGCTTTAAACCACAATTTGATTTTTTTAGCTAAATAAAATTACAGAATTAATGCTTGGCATGTAGGGGATATATTTCAGAATTTGAAATAACTGCCATTACTTCAGATATTTTATCCTTGTATATAATTTATATTCAGACATGATATTACTTTGCTGGACAGCAGTAATGCTACAGGTAAGAATATTTAAGAATTGAAGATCTCAAAACTTTACAAGCACCTCGGGAAATAATTCAAACCTTACGTGAAAAAAAAAAAAATTAAAGTGTACGTACATTCCATGTTCAACATGATAAAAAGTAGGAATAAAATTACCAACCTCAAAGGAAATTGAAAAACGGAAAGTCCCTTCTCAACTCAAACAGCAAAGTCAGATGCTCAAACACATCAAACGAATGGAAAACAATGGTCATACTCCTCACTTGGTACAGGCAATTTCTAATGAAGAATATGCTAGATAATGGACAAATGTAAGTGATGCTTAAACAAGTGCCCTGTATTTTAATAGGAATTTTGTCACCATTTTATATAAAGAGAGTTCATATTGTTTCAGGCTATGCTTATCTTGGAGCAATGTGCACAGATCAAAGTGTTTCTATAGTAGAGGAAGATTTCAATTTTATATCACAAACAATTGCTGCTCATGAGCTAGCACATAGGTAAATATGATGCAAAAGGTTTAAGATAATGTTGGATAAATACTGCATGTATCGCCCTGCATCAGTCATAGTTCTATAATTCAGTACACACCATGAAGATATGCATTAGTGTATGCAAGGACGTCTCTGTCATTGTTTTCAAAACAGTGTTTTTAACAATCACTGCCTAAAATTACAATAGGGATATTCAAATTCCTATGTCGACAACTTATGTTTTATTTT
The DNA here is from genome assembly GCF_963676685.1 of Mytilus edulis. Taxonomy (NCBI): domain Eukaryota; kingdom Metazoa; phylum Mollusca; class Bivalvia; order Mytilida; family Mytilidae; genus Mytilus; species Mytilus edulis. The sequence goes on along the minus strand of NW_027267529.1, from coordinate 852 downwards.
ATTATGTGAACATTTTTTTTAATTTTGGGTCGAAATGTCAATGATAGGTATATTGGAACGCATGACGGAATTGCATATAATTTTTTAGCACCGGATATCAGCCATTGCTTATTGCGGGGTTCGTTTTGCTCAGTGTTTATTTTTTTTTATAGTTTAAATGCGTCTCATGACTGTGGCTAATTTTGATACTAAAGGAAACAATAACACCAAAATGATGTGCAGCAGCATAGGACATTACCAAATGTTAAACAATAAACACATGGGGTTATGTAAACAAAAATAAAAACAACACACTATATGTCATGCATAAAACACACCTTTCTGAATCCCTTTTATCGGGAACGACCAACGCCGAATATTAAATAAGAAAAGAAAAAGGTACCAAAGGACAGTTACACTCATTAAAAGCATATAAACCGACAATTCAATGGCTAATAGACAAAAAAAAAAATACAAAAAAAATACAAAAACACAAAACAGAAAACAAAAGATTGAGCAAAACGAACGCTAACAAATATAACTTTGAAAGTTGTCAACGCAACTGAAGGAAAACTTAATTATACAAGAGATGCATATCGTAGAATTGTATAATTTAAAAAATAGATATAAAAGGTTACCGAAATATGTATAGGATATAACAATAATCTTACTTGTTGAATAAAATGAGAGTTTCACTAGCATGACTAGTGGATCGTTTGTCGTCTTCAGTGTAATGCAAAAAAACAAAAATAAACCGACGAAATTAAAGCTAGTATTGTTCTTTTTCCAAAAGCGTTATCTAACTGTATTATATCAATTGCATCCAGTATTGCACTTTTTATCCTTCTGTTTTCAAATACCTTATCCAAACTT
>NW_027267528.1:0-13335 GCF_963676685.1 Mytilus edulis | reverse complement strand
ATCTGAAGTACCTGCAGCAGATCTTTGATGGATGGCAAGCACAGCTTTGACAGATGATGTTGAGTTATGAAAGACAGGTAGAAAACTGCAAGCATGTAAAATCCTGTGATGTATCCAATTTCTGGGTACATCAAATAGACAAATAGATAACCAGTATTCCTAGATATGTCTGTGAGGTTTATTTTTTCCCCAACTAAATTCCATTCCATTAAGTTGAAATGTGTATTGACATTGAATGAAAATGTCTGTTCAGAGAAAGCAAATAATTATCTTTATAATTTTGACTGTCTAAAGTGATTTTCATTTATCATTTATTTATCATACTTTTCTATCTTAAAATGAAAACTTTTCAACATTTTGGAGCTTTTTTTTGTCTCCTTCAGTCATTTTTATTCCGATTGAAAGTTTTTTTCTGTTCAATAATAGTTTTTTCTTAAAAAATTACTGTCTGATATGAATTATTATATTTTTCAGACCTAGAATGAAAAAGTGGATTGAAAGTGTACACAGTTTAAGGCAGTACAGAGTTACCTCCCGGAATAAAACAACGTAAGCCAATCAGACAACAGTTAACTGAAAATGTGTTGATACTTCTTTTACGGCCGCGTTGGTGATATATAAAGAGTCGCTGTTAGACGGAAAGTATTATTTAACTAATCACCACAAATAGTTAAACATGTCAGGCAGAGGAAAAGGAGGTAAAGGTCTAGGAAAAGGAGGCGCCAAGCGTCACAGGAAGGTGTTGCGTGATAACATCCAAGGTATCACCAAGCCAGCCATCCGTCGTTTAGCAAGAAGAGGTGGAGTAAAACGTATATCTGGACTCATCTATGAGGAAACCCGTGGTGTCCTTAAAGTTTTCTTGGAAAATGTCATCCGTGATGCTGTCACATACACAGAGCACGCCAAGAGGAAGACTGTCACTGCCATGGATGTTGTCTACGCTTTGAAACGTCAAGGACGTACCTTGTACGGATTCGGAGGTTAAACAGCCACCCAGCTAATATAAACAACGGCCCTTTTCAGGGCCACCAACATTTTCAAAAAGAATCTTAGATTTGTTGTACATCGTTTTAAACAAAATCTTGAAATCAAAGCTTGCTCCCACTTCTATTCTTTTCTCTAATGTTCATGAATTTTTCAACCGTTTTCTTGTTTTCCCTGATCCTGATCCGCAACTATTTTCTCTCTCTCTCGTTATCCCCCTCCCCCCTTTTTTTTTAAATATCTGGCTTTCTTTTTAATTAACTCCCTTACTCTTACTCTTGTATTTATTTGAGAATTTATATTTCTGAAGGTTTATGAATACGTTCAAAGATCAAATCCGTGCATTTGCCTACACGAAGAGAGAAAATTTCAAACAAAATGCACGGACTTTTACACACAAAATCTGTAGATTCTGTTATATTCAATTATAGAGTTTTTGCGTGGTTTAATATTAGGTAATGTTCTTGTTTCCGTGTAAAATAATTCTCGCAATATTTTTTTCTCTCTCGAAAAGCAAAAGAAATCGTAAATTTATCAACTCTATTAATTGGAATGAAAGCACTGTTTTGTTCTTCATGATTTATGTATTTACGCTTTGTAGTTTTGGCAAATTAAATACTACAGAATGAGTGAAATACACGTATATTTGTTATACAGATAGAAAGAAGAGAAAAGTAACCATATACTATTGAAATAGTTTGAAAGTAGTTATAGCTGGGGGTTGGGATTTATAGCTTTGTTTAGAAGTTTGACATGATGTACAACAAATGTAAATTCTTTTTGAAAAATGTTGGTGGCCCTGAAAAGGGCCGTTTGTGAAGTTATAAACTTCAGACTGTTTACTTGCTGCTGGTGTATTTAGTGACGGCTTTGGTACCTTCACTGACAGCGTGCTTGGCCAATTCTCCGGGTAAGAGAAGACGGACAGCGGTCTGGATCTCCCGGGATGTGATGGTAGATCTTTTGTTGTAGTGTGCCAATCGGGAGGCCTCTGCTGCGATTCTCTCGAAGATATCGTTGACGAAGCTGTTCATGATGGACATTGCCTTTGAGGACACTCCGGTGTCGGGGTGAACTTGTCTCAAGACTTTGTAGATGTAGATAGCATAGGATTCACGTCTCTTCCTCCTCCTTTTCTTGTCACCGCCGGGTCTGGCAGTCTTTGCCTTGGTGACGGCCTTCTTGGCTCCTTTAGTTCCTACTTTGGGTGGCATGTTACTGGTTTGATAATCAAATAAGTAATGGTGAAAAATTATTTTCAATTTGTTTATATACTGGGCAAAACGGATTGAAAGATTTTATTGAACGCGAACCTCGGAGAGAGCACCCATAACATGTTGAATGTTCGGTAGCCTAACTGCCCGCAGAGAGCTTCGTTCTGATTGGTGTATAATAAAAAACATCGTTCAATCCGTTTAGTGGGTATATAAGCTAAATTTTGAAGAAAAATTGTATCACTTTACTCAGTGTCGATCAACCAAATAGTACAAAATGTCAGGACGAGGAAAAGGAGGAAAAGCAAAAGCAAAGGCAAAGTCTAGGTCATCCCGTGCCGGACTTCAGTTCCCAGTCGGTCGTATCCACAGACTTTTGAGGAAAGGAAACTATGCCGAGAGAGTTGGTGCCGGTGCACCAGTGTACCTCGCAGCTGTCTTAGAATACTTAGCAGCTGAAGTATTGGAGTTGGCAGGAAACGCCGCTCGTGACAACAAGAAGAGCAGAATCATTCCCCGTCATCTCCAGTTGGCCATCAGAAACGACGAAGAGTTGAACAAACTCTTGTCTGGTGTCACCATTGCCCAGGGAGGTGTTTTACCAAACATCCAGGCTGTACTTCTGCCAAAGAAGACCCAGAAAGCTGCCAAGTAAAAAGTGGATATATCAGATTACTCACTTAACAACGGCCCTTTTCAGGGCCACCAATATTTTTCAAAAAGAGTCTAAAATTGTTGTACATCTTAGTAATACTTTATTCCCCATACATAATTGAAAAAAATATATTCTACTACATAACAAATAAAAAATGTCTAAAATATAAATGTCCCTTCTTCCGTGATTCTTCTTTTCTTCTCTCTCTCTAACGCATCCCATTTAAGTACAGTTCTTATAGCATAACACTAAGTCTAGTAACTTTTTCAGTCTTCTTCATCAGAACATTTATTGTCGAACTTTCTGACTCTTTGAACCCACAAGTAGCTCAGTTAAATCATATAAAGTTTGTCGGGGAAAAAAAACAACACTGATAGTATTTATATTTAATACTAGTCTGCTCTCTTCTTTCTCTCTCTTGGTTATTGATGCGAGCATGCTTAGATTCATCTGAGAAGGTGTGTGGTTTTTTTTATTATTATAATTATTTATAGTTTTTGTTAACATTATCTCTTTCGTCAACACTTTTATATATGATATGTACTTTCCATTCTTTTCCTTTTTCCATTTTTTTTTTCAGCATCTCTCTCTCTCTCTCTCTCTCTCTCTCTCTCTCTCTCTCCTCTCTCTCTCTCTCTCTCTCTCTCTCTCTCTCTCTCTCTCTCTCTCTCTCTCTCTCTCTCTCTCTCTCTCTCTGTCTTTCTGTCTTTATTTAGTTATTGTTTGTGTATTAAAGATGTGGAATCGATGGTAAGCACACCGACAATCAGACAATGAGACAAATGTGCCCAGCCCAAATGAAAATCATACCACATCTTCTTTTTTTTATATTAAATATACATAAATATGACATAATACAACAATAAAGAAACTCAGCCGATCCGTACAATGTCATGTCGGGAATGTGTAATTCCATTTGTTTCTGTTTTTTTATTTTCTATTTCGCTTTGTTTGTGTTATAACTGCATTTTATTTTTATTTTTTCCTGTTTTATTTTTCTTTCCTTTCCTTAATGTTTCTGCATGTATTTTGACCTTTTTTCATTATTATTTTTTTTCTTCTTCAGATTTATCATATTGAAACCGTGACACTAATTTACTATTGTTGAGCTATGAGGGATGATCAGAAACTGTAATTATGAATGAAAAAAGGGGCATTTTTACTGTCAGCTTGGGTTGAGCAGTTTTTCAGTAAAAAAATGGATTGAAAACTGTCAAAGTCCCTTACAAATCAGTCCAATCAGATTTAAGATATGCGGACCAATCAACGCCAGCTTTATGTAAGTGGTGATCCAATCGTCACCGTGATTTCAATCCTCCCGGCAAGCACAAAAACACATTCACCGAAATTTTCAAGTATTCTTTCTGTAGCAAATCGTCCACAGAGCTAATAGTCATGGCACGAACAAAGCAAACTGCACGTAAATCCACCGGAGGTAAAGCTCCAAGAAAACAACTTGCCACCAAGGCCGCCCGTAAGAGCGCACCTGCAACCGGTGGAGTCAAGAAACCACATAGATACAGGCCAGGAACAGTCGCTCTCCGAGAAATCAGGAGATACCAGAAGAGCACAGAGCTCCTCATCAGGAAACTCCCCTTCCAGAGATTAGTCCGTGAAATCGCCCAGGACTTCAAAACTGATCTCCGATTCAGAGTTCAGCCGTCATGGCCCTACAGGAAGCCAGCGAAGCCTACTTGGTCGGTCTCTTCGAGGATACCAACTTGTGCGCAATCCACGCCAAGAGAGTAACCATCATGCCAAAGGATATCCAATTGGCACGAAGAATCCGTGGAGAACGTGCTTAAGAAGTGTGATTTTTTCACCAAAACATAACGGCCCTTTTCAGGGCCACCAATATTTTTCAAAAAGAATCTATAAATTGTTGTACATGAAAATTAGAAACATAGCTGAACCCCTCTTTTCCCCATCTCTCTCTCTCTTTTATTTCTTCTTGTTGAATCCATCTATATGCAAAGCAATACATAGACAAAAAATAAATTTTATGATATATATATACACACAAGTCTCATCACAAAAAAAAAGGGGGGGGGGGTGTTTGTTTATCATGGTACATGTACGTCCTTGTGTGTAGAATATTAAATAGTACATTATATAAAAAAAAGATCAACATATGAATGTTTCTATCTGTACTTCTGTTCTTTTCTTTTATTTTCTTCGCTTGTTTTGTCTTGTCTTCTTTTGATGTATTATTTACACCAGTAGTCTAGACCAAAGAAAGAGAACCACCAACTGGCCAAAATATAACCTTTTTTTTTAAGTTAGAGTTTAAATATCATGTATAATTCATTAATTTGAATATTTCTTTTAGAAAAGCTGATATTACAGGGTACTTTTATCAAAAATTTAGAGCTTTTTTTCAGTCAGAATTGTAAAGAAAATTTTTATCATGTATGTAGTAATATATTTTGTCCACTTTAGAGTCTTGTCTTGCTGCTAGTTTACAAAATCATGAAATTTCTATTTAAATTAATATAATTTCGGTACGGGTCCAAGTAGTCCCCCACAAAATTTCACTGTAGGAAGTCCATGTAAGCATATATCTTGCACTTATAAGCTTTTTTATATGATAAAAAGTAGTTTTCAGACTTATTATAAACTTTTCTGGCTAAAAGATGTCTTCAGAATAGTAAGTATATGTGTGCGCATTAACATTTTTATTGGATTGGCTGATGAAATTGTCATCGTCATACTGTGGATAAATATAGAATGGTGTTTAAAAATAAAATTGAAAGGAAGATGCACACATAAGAAGTTTTACCCGCAGACAGGGGCATCTCTTTTCTTCACTGTAATACCTAAAAAAAAAAATCTTTAATAGTAATAACAATAACAGTTTTATTCATACATTCTCTCATTTATGATCTGAAGTACCTGCAGCAGATCTTTGATGGATGGCAAGCACAGCTTTGACAGATGATGTTGAGTTATGAAAGACAGGTAGAAAACTGCAAGCATGTAAAATCCTGTGATGTATCCAATTTCTGGGTACATCAAATAGACAAATAGATAACCAGTATTCCTAGATATGTCTGTGAGGTTTATTTTTTCCCCAACTAAATTCCATTCCATTAAGTTGAAATGTGTATTGACATTGAATGAAAATGTCTGTTCAGAGAAAGCAAATAATTATCTTTATAATTTTGACTGTCTAAAGTGATTTTCATTTATCATTTATTTATCATACTTTTCTATCTTAAAATGAAAACTTTTCAACATTTTGGAGCTTTTTTTGTCTCCTTCAGTCATTTTTATTCCGATTGAAAGTTTTTTTCTGTTCAATAATAGTTTTTTCTTAAAAAATTACTGTCTGATATGAATTATTATATTTTTCAGACCTAGAATGAAAAAGTGGATTGAAAGTGTACACAGTTTAAGGCAGTACAGAGTTACCTCCCGAATAAAACAACGTAAGCCAATCAGACAACAGTTAACTGAAAATGTGTGATACTTCTTTTACGGCCGCGTTGGTGATATATAAAGAGTCGCTGTTAGACGGAAAGTATTATTTAACTAATCACCACAAATAGTTAAACATGTCAGGCAGAGGAAAAGGAGGTAAAGGTCTAGGAAAAGGAGGCGCCAAGCGTCACAGGAAGGTGTTGCGTGATAACATCCAAGGTATCACCAAGCCAGCCATCCGTCGTTTAGCAAGAAGAGGTGGAGTAAAACGTATATCTGGACTCATCTATGAGGAAACCCGTGGTGTCCTTAAAGTTTTCTTGGAAAATGTCATCCGTGATGCTGTCACATACACAGAGCACGCCAAGAGGAAGACTGTCACTGCCATGGATGTTGTCTACGCTTTGAAACGTCAAGGACGTACCCTTGTACGGATTCGGAGGTTAAACAGCCACCCAGCTAATATAAACAACGGCCCTTTTCAGGGCCACCAACATTTTTCAAAAAGAATCTTAGATTTGTTGTACATCGTTTTAAACAAAATCTTGAAATCAAAGCTTGCTCCCACTTCTATTCTTTTCTCTAATGTTCATGAATTTTTCAACCGTTTTCTTGTTTTCCCTGATCCTGATCCGCAACTATTTTCTCTCTCTCTCGTTATCCCCCTCCCCCCTTTTTTTTTTAAATATCTGGCTTTCTTTTTAATTAACTCCTTACTCTTACTCTTGTATTTATTTGAGAATTTATATTTCTGAAGGTTTATGAATACGTTCAAAGATCAAATCCGTGCATTTGCCTACACGAAGAGAGAAAATTTCAAAACAAAATGCACGGACTTTTACACACACAAAATCTGTAGATTCTGTTATATTCAATTATAGAGTTTTTGCGTGGTTTAATATTAGGTAATGTTCTTGTTTCCGTGTAAAATAATTCTCGCAATATTTTTTTTCTCTCGAAAAGCAAAAGAAATCGTAAATTTATCAACTCTATTAATTGGAATGAAAGCACTGTTTTGTTCTTCATGATTTATGTATTTACGCTTTGTAGTTTTGGCAAATTAAATACTACAGAATGAGTGAAATACACGTATATTTGTTATACAGATAGAAAGAAGAGAAAAGTAACCATATACTATTGAAATAGTTTGAAAGTAGTTATAGCTGGGGTTGGGATTTATAGCTTTGTTTAGAAGTTTGACATGATGTACAAACAAATGTAAATTCTTTTTGAAAAATGTTGGTGGCCCTGAAAAGGGCCGTTTGTGAAGTTATAAACTTCAGACTGTTTACTTGCTGCTGGTGTATTTAGTGACGGCTTTGGTACCTTCACTGACAGCGTGCTTGGCCAATTCTCCGGGTAAGAGAAGACGGACAGCGGTCTGGATCTCCCGGGATGTGATGGTAGATCTTTTGTTGTAGTGTGCCAATCGGGAGGCCTCTGCTGCGATTCTCTCGAAGATATCGTTGACGAAGCTGTTCATGATGGACATTGCCTTTGAGGACACTCCGGTGTCGGGGTGAACTTGTCTCAAGACTTTGTAGATGTAGATAGCATAGGATTCACGTCTCTTCCTCCTCCTTTTCTTGTCACCGCCGGGTCTGGCAGTCTTTGCCTTGGTGACGGCCTTCTTGGCTCCTTTAGTTCCTACTTTGGGTGGCATGTTACTGGTTTGATAATCAAATAAGTAATGGTGAAAAATTATTTTCAATTTGTTTATATACTGGGCAAAACGGATTGAAAGATTTTATTGAACGCGAACCTCGGAGAGAGCACCCATAACATGTTGAATGTTCGGTAGCCTAACTGCCCGCAGAGAGCTTCGTTCTGATTGGTGTATAATAAAAACATCGTTCAATCCGTTTTAGTGGGTATATAAGCTAAATTTTGAAGAAAAATTGTATCACTTTACTCAGTGTCGATCAACCAAATAGTACAAAATGTCAGGACGAGGAAAAGGAGGAAAAGCAAAAGCAAAGGCAAAGTCTAGGTCATCCCGTGCCGGACTTCAGTTCCCAGTCGGTCGTATCCACAGACTTTTGAGGAAAGGAAACTATGCCGAGAGAGTTGGTGCCGGTGCACCAGTGTACCTCGCAGCTGTCTTAGAATACTTAGCAGCTGAAGTATTGGAGTTGGCAGGAAACGCCGCTCGTGACAACAAGAAGAGCAGAATCATTCCCCGTCATCTCCAGTTGGCCATCAGAAACGACGAAGAGTTGAACAAACTCTTGTCTGGTGTCACCATTGCCCAGGGAGGTGTTTTACCAAACATCCAGGCTGTACTTCTGCCAAAGAAGACCAGAAAGCTGCCAAGTAAAAAGTGGATATATCAGATTACTCACTTAACAACGGCCCTTTTCAGGGCCACCAATATTTTTCAAAAAGAGTCTAAAATTGTTGTACATCTTAGTAATACTTTATTCCCATACATAATTGAAAAAATATATTCTACTACATAACAAATAAAAAATGTCTAAAATATAAATGTCCCTTCTTCCGTGATTCTTCTTTTCTTCTCTCTCTAACGCATCCCATTTAAGTACAGTTCTTATAGCATAACACTAAGTCTAGTAACTTTTTCAGTCTTCTTCATCAGAACATTTATTGTCGAACTTTCTGACTCTTTGAACCCACAAGTAGCTCAGTTAAATCATATAAAGTTTGTCGGGGAAAAAAAACAACACTGATAGTATTTATATTTAATACTAGTCTGCTCTCTTCTTTCTCTCTCTTGGTTATTGATGCGAGCATGCTTAGATTCATCTGAGAAGGTGTGTGGGTTTTTTTTATTATTATAATTATTTATAGTTTTTGTTAACATTATCTCTTTCGTCAACACTTTTATATATGATATGTACTTTCCATTCTTTTCCTTTTTCCATTTTTTTTTTCAGCATCTCTCTCTCTCTCTCTCTCTCTCTCTCTCTCTCTCTCTCTCTCTCTCTCTCTCTCTCTCTCTCTCTCTCTCTCTCTCTCTCTCTCTCTCTCTCTCTCCTTCTCTCTCTCTCTCTCTGTCTTTCTGTCTTTATTTAGTTATTGTTTGTGTATTAAAGATGTGGAATCGATGTAAGCACACCGACAATCAGACAATGAGACAAATGTGCCCAGCCCAAATGAAAATCATACCACATCTTCTTTTTTTTATATTAATATACATAAATATGACATAATACAACAATAAAGAAACTCAGCCGATCCGTACAATGTCATGTCGGGAATGTGTAATTCCATTTGTTTCTGTTTTTTTATTTTCTATTCGCTTTGTTTGTGTTATAACTGCATTTTATTTTTATTTTTTCCTGTTTTATTTTTCTTTCCTTTCCTTAATGTTTCTGCATGTATTTTGACCTTTTTTCATTATTATTTTTTTTCTTCTTCAGATTTATCATATTGAAACCGTGACACTAATTTACTATTGTTGAGCTATGAGGGATGATCAGAAACTGTAATTATGAATGAAAAAAGGGGGCATTTTTACTGTCAGCTTGGGTTGAGCAGTTTTTCAGTAAAAAATGGATTGAAAACTGTCAAAGTCCCTTACAAATCAGTCCAATCAGATTTAAGATATGCGGACCAATCAACGCCAGCTTTATGTAAGTGGTGATCCAATCGTCACCGTGATTTCAATCCTCCCGGCAAGCACAAAAAACACATTCACCGAAATTTTCAAGTATTCTTTCTGTAGCAAATCGTCCACAGAGCTAATAGTCATGCACGAACAAAGCAAACTGCACGTAAATCCACCGGAGGTAAAGCTCCAAGAAAACAACTTGCCACCAAGGCCGCCCGTAAGAGCGCACCTGCAACCGGTGGAGTCAAGAAACCACATAGATACAGGCCAGGAACAGTCGCTCTCCGAGAAATCAGGAGATACCAGAAGAGCACAGAGCTCCTCATCAGGAAACTCCCCTTCCAGAGATTAGTCCGTGAAATCGCCCAGGACTTCAAAACTGATCTCCGATTCCAGAGTTCAGCCGTCATGGCCCTACAGGAAGCCAGCGAAGCCTACTTGGTCGGTCTCTTCGAGGATACCAACTTGTGCGCAATCCACGCCAAGAGAGTAACCATCATGCCAAAGGATATCAATTGGCACGAAGAATCCGTGGAGAACGTGCTTAAGAAGTGTGATTTTTTCACCAAAACATAACGGCCCTTTTCAGGGCCACCAATATTTTTCAAAAAGAATCTATAAATTGTTGTACATGAAAATTAGAAACATAGCTGAACCCCTCTTTTCCCCATCTCTCTCTCTCTTTTATTTCTTCTTGTTGAATCCATCTATATGCAAAGCAATACATAGACAAAAAATAAATTTTATGATATATATATACACACAAGTCTCATCACAAAAAAAAAGGGGGGGGGGGGTGTTTGTTTATCATGGTACATGTACGTCCTTGTGTGTAGAATATTAAATAGTACATTATATAAAAAAAAAGATCAACATATGAATGTTTCTGATCTGTACTTCTGTTCTTTTCTTTATTTTCTTCGCTTGTTTTGTCTTGTCTTCTTTTGATGTATTATTTACACCAGTAGTCTAGACCAAAGAAAGAGAACCACCAACTGGCCAAAATATAACCTTTTTTTTTAAGTTAGAGTTTAAATATCATGTATAATTCATTAATTTGAATATTTCTTTTAGAAAAGCTGATATTACAGGGTACTTTTATCAAAAATTTAGAGCTTTTTTTCAGTCAGAATTGTAAAGAAAATTTTTATCATGTATGTAGTAATATATTTTGTCCACTTTAGAGTCTTGTCTTGCTGCTAGTTTACAAAATCATGAAATTTCTATTTAAATTAATATAATTTCGGTACGGGTCCAAGTAGTCCCCACAAAATTTCACTGTAGGAAGTCCATGTAAGCATATATCTTGCACTTATAAGCTTTTTTATATGATAAAAAGTAGTTTTCAGACTTATTATAAACTTTTCTGGCTAAAAGATGTCTTCAGAATAGTAAGTATATGTGTGCGCATTAACATTTTTATTGGATTGGCTGATGAAATTGTCATCGTCTATACTGTGGATAAATATAGAATGGTGTTTAAAAATAAAATTGAAAGGAAGATGCACACATAAGAAGTTTTACCCGCAGACAGGGGCATCTCTTTTCTTCACTGTAATACCTAAAAAAAAAAAATCTTTAATAGTAATAACAATAACAGTTTTATTCATACATTCTCTCATTTATGATCTGAAGTACCTGCAGCAGATCTTTGATGGATGGCAAGCACAGCTTTGACAGATGATGTTGAGTTATGAAAGACAGGTAGAAAACTGCAAGCATGTAAAATCCTGTGATGTATCCAATTTCTGGGTACATCAAATAGACAAATAGATAACCAGTATTCCTAGATATGTCTGTGAGGTTTATTTTTTCCCCAACTAAATTCCATTCCATTAAGTTGAAATGTGTATTGACATTGAATGAAAATGTCTGTTCAGAGAAAGCAAATAATTATCTTTATAATTTTGACTGTCTAAAGTGATTTTCATTTATCATTTATTTATCATACTTTTCTATCTTAAAATGAAAACTTTTCAACATTTTGGAGCTTTTTTTGTCTCCTTCAGTCATTTTTATTCCGATTGAAAGTTTTTTTCTGTTCAATAATAGTTTTTTTCTTAAAAAATTACTGTCTGATATGAATTATTATATTTTTCAGACCTAGAATGAAAAAGTGGATTGAAAGTGTACACAGTTTAAGGCAGTACAGAGTTACCTCCCGGAATAAAAACAACGTAAGCCAATCAGACAACAGTTAACTGAAAATGTGTGATACTTCTTTTACGGCCGCGTTGGTGATATATAAAGAGTCGCTGTTAGAACGGAAAGTATTATTTAACTAATCACCACAAATAGTTAAACATGTCAGGCAGAGGAAAAGGAGGTAAAGGTCTAGGAAAAGGAGGCGCCAAGCGTCACAGGAAGGTGTTGCGTGATAACATCCAAGGTATCACCAAGCCAGCCATCCGTCGTTTAGCAAGAAGAGGTGGAGTAAAACGTATATCTGGACTCATCTATGAGGAAACCCGTGGTGTCCTTAAAGTTTTCTTGGAAAATGTCATCCGTGATGCTGTCACATACACAGAGCCACGCCAAGAGGAAGACTGTCCTGCCTGCCATGGATGTTGTCTACGCTTTGAAACGTCAAGGACGTACCTTGTACGGATTCGGAGGTTAAACAGCCACCCAGCTAATATAAACAACGGCCCTTTTCAGGGCACCAACATTTTTCAAAAAAGAATCTTAGATTTGTTGTACATCGTTTTAAAACAAAATCTTGAAATCAAAGCTTGCTCCCACTTCTATTCTTTTCTCTAATGTTCATGAATTTTTCAACCGTTTTTCCTTGTTTTCCCTGATCTGATCCGCAACTATTTTCTCTCTCTCTCGTCTACATCCCCCTCCCCCCTTTTTTTTTTTAAATATCTGGCTTTCTTTTTAATTAACTCCTTACTCTTACTCTTGTATTTATTTGAGAATTTATATTTCTGAAGGTTTATGAATACGTTCAAAGATCAAATCCGTTGCATTTGCCTACACGAAGAGAGAAAATTTCAAAACAAAATGCACGGACTTTTTACACACAAAATCTGTAGATTCTGTTATATTCAATTATAGAGTTTTTGCGTGGTTTAATATTAGGTAATGTTCTTGTTTCCGTGTAAAATAATTCTCGCAATATTTTTTTTTCTCTCGAAAAGCAAAAGAAATCGTAAATTTATCAACTCTATTAATTGGAATGAAAGCACTGTTTTGTTCTTCATGATTTATGTATTTACGCTTTGTAGTTTTGGCAAATTAAATACTACAGAATGAGTGAAATACACGTATATTTGTTATACAGATAGAAAGAAGAGAAAAGTAACCATATACTATTGAAATAGTTTGAAAGTAGTTATAGCTGGGGGTTGGGATTTATAGCTTTGTTTAGAAGTTTGACATGATGTACAACAAATGTAAATTCTTTTTGAAAAATGTTGGTGGCCCTGAAAAGGGCCGTTTGTGAAGTTATAAACTTCAGACTGTTCTACTTGCTGCTGGTGTAT
>NW_027267527.1:0-23372 GCF_963676685.1 Mytilus edulis | reverse complement strand
AAATTAAAGGAGGGAGGTGTTGGGGGCACACTACCTAAACTTTTAACCTCAATCAAAAACGTTTATAAACCTTACCCACCTTGGTCTTTTGGTCCAGACAACCTTAAACAAAATACCTATCATTTGAACTAAGTGTGGACAAAACCTTTCCCGTAGAGATTTTTTTTATGAATTACAGAATAGATGAGGTGGTGTCACACCCTACCATAACTTTGGACCTAAATTAAAATAGTCCCACCTTTTACCACCTGGGCGTTCGGTCAAAGCAACCATAGGCATTTTATTGGCTATTATTGGTACCATGTGTGGATAAAAGGTTATCATAAGCTTGACTGCACGCGGGCGGATAAAGTCATGAAACTTTTTTAATTAAGGTCCAAAGTTATGATAGGGTGATTTTTTCCATCCCCTTCTTTAATTTATAAAAAGGGACGTGGTAGGGATACCCTGCCCCAACTTTGGAGCTCAATTCAAAAAGTTCCGTACTTTTACGCACCTGGGTCTTTGGGTTCAGGCAATCTAAGGCAATTGCCTATTATTTGTAAAACTATTTATCACTGTAGACAAAAGCTTTGTCGTAGGGAATTTTTAATGAAGGAAAGAAGGGAGGTAGTAGGGTCACCCTACCAACTTTGGACCTCAATCAAAAAAGTTCCATATGAATACCCACCTAGGTCTTCACTCCTGGTCACTTTAGGAAATTGCCTATCATAAGTACCAAGTGTGGACAAAAGCTTTCCATAGGGAACTTTTTATGAATTAAAGAACGGGGTTGGAAAAGTCAGCCGACCTCAAATTTGGACATTATCAAAAAAGTTCTATAACTTCACTCACCTGGGTCTCCTGGTAACTTTGATAACTATTTACACCACTGGGTCGATGCCGAAATCTGCTGTTGGACGTTTCGTCCCCGAGGGTATCACCAGCCCAGTAGTCAGCAGTTCGGTGTTGACATGAATATCAATTATGTGGTCATTTTTATAAATTTCTTGTTTACAAAACTTTGATTTTTTCGAAAAACTAAGGATTTTCTTATCCCAGGCATAGATTACCTTAATTAGCCGTATTCGGCACAACTTCTTGGAATTTTGGATTCTCAATGCTCTTCAACTTTGTTTTTGTTTGGCTTTATAACTATTTTGATATGAGCGTCATTGATGAGTCTTATGTAGACGAAACGCGCGTCTGGCGTACTAAATTATAATCCTTGTAACTTTGATAACTATTTGGGTCCAGGCAACATAAGGAAATAGCCAATCATTTGTACCTAGTATGGACAAAAGCTTAGCCGTAGGGATTGTTTTAATAAATTAAAGAAAAGGGATGTAAAGGTCAGCCGACATCAAATTCGGACCTCAATAAAAAAAAGTTCCACAACTTTAAACACCTGGTTCTTAAGGTCCAGGCAACTTTTGAACAAAAGCTTAGCCGTGAGGATTGTTTTAATAAATTACAAAAGGGGGATAAAAAAGTCAGCCCATATCAAAATTTAGACCTCAATCAAAAAAAAGTTCCATAACTTTAAACACCTGAGTCTAAAGATCAGGCAATCATTTGTACCTAGTGTGGACAAAAGCTTAGCCGTAGAAAATCTTTAATGAACTCAAGAACGAAGGTGGAAGGGTCACCTTACCCTAACTTTGGACATCAATTACAGCATTCCATTATTTTTAACAACCTGGGTCTTCGGGTCCAGGCAACCTTGGGCAATTGCCTATCATTCTTACCTGGTATGGACAAAGGCTAACGGTAGGGTTTTTTTATTAATTAAAGAAGGGGGATTGAAAAGTCAGTCTACCCCATCAAGTTTCATAAATTAAACCACCTGGGTCTTTAAGTCAATGCAACTTTATGCAATTGCCAATCATGTGTACCTAGTATGGACAAAAAGCATAGCCGTAGGGATTTTTGTACATGTGAAGCCATAGATGAAATGCCGGACCAGTTTAAGGTTAATAACTGCAAGTCAAGAAGTCAAATCAAGCTGTGATTAATTTCCTCTCTTGATAAGCAAATACAGTTCGGTGTGAGCCAAGGCTCCATGTTAAAGACCATTCTTTGGCCCATTATGTTCTACTTCTATAAATTGTTATTTGGATGGAGAGTTGTCTCATTGGCACTCATATCACATCTCCCTATAATATCTAATCATAAACCTATAGCTGTTCAATGTAACTTATGGGAGTGCAACCCGAGTATAAATCTCAATAACCGAAAATTATACCAATTATACCACGGTTTTGTTGTTTAGGAATTCAAAAGAAAAAAAATGTCAAGACCTTGCCGCGGCCGCCTGAATTTTTTGATAGAAACAACAAAGTCAGTGTGGGGCCACTAAGCTAAACTGCCCACTTTGCACCAGCTGAAATAAATGATTGCTTAGGGTGGGAATCGAACCCACATACACCAACTCTGTTGTCCTATATTTTAAATTGACCAAGATTCTCTCCCAGAACCAACAAATAAAGTTTAAAAATATGTTGATTTTTGGTTATGAAATGGTAAACTTTCTATAGGCTCCACTGTACAGCTATATCTACATGAATTACATCTAATAAAATTGAGAATGGAAATGGGGAATGTGTCAAAGAGACAACAACAAGACCAAATAAAAAACAACAGCAGAGGGTCACCAACAGGTCTTCAATGTAGCGAGAAATTCTCGCACCCGGAGGCGTCCCTCAGCTTACCACATGTATCCTGGTTGATGTACCACAGGAGGATGTTTTACTCCTTATAAACCAGATGTACCCTGGTTGATGTAATGCAGGAGGATGTTATACACCTTATATACCACATGTATCCTGGTTGATGTAACACAGGAGGATGTTATGCACCTTATATACCACATGTATCCTGGTCGATGTACTACAGGAGGATGTTATACACCTTATATACCACATGTATCCTGGTCGATGTACCACAGGAGGATGTTATGCACCTTATATACCACATGTATCCTGGTTGATGTAACACCGGAGGATGTTATACACCTAATATACCACATGTACCCTGGTTGATGTAACACAGGAGGATGATATACCACATGTATCCTGGTTGATGTAACACTGGAGGATGTTATACACCTTATATACCACATGTACCCTGGTTGATGTAACACAGGAGGATGTTATACACCTTACATACAACATGTACTCTAGTTGATGTAACACAGGAGGATGTTATACACTTTAAATACCACATGTACCCTGGTTGATGTAACACTGGAGGATGTTATACACCTTACATACAACATGTACCCGGGATGATGTAACACAGGAGGATGTTATACACCTAATATACCACATGTATCCTGGTGGATGTAACACAGGAGGATGTTATACACCTAATATACCACATGTATCCTGGTGGATGTAACACAGGAGGATGTTATACACCTAATATACCACATGTATCCTGGTGGATGTAACACAGGAGGATGTTATACACCTAATATACCACATGTACCCTGGTGGATGTAACACAGGAGGATGTTATACACCTAATATACCACATGTATCCTGGTGGATGTAACACAGGAGGATGTTATACACCTAATATACCACATGTATCCTGGTGGATGTAATACAGGAGGATGTTATACACCTAATATACCACATGTACTCTGGGGGATGTAACACAGGAGGATGTTATACACCTTATATACCACATGCACCCTAGTTTATGCAACACAAGATGATGTTATACACCCTATATACCACATGTATCCTAGAGGATGTTATACACCTTATATACCACATGTACCCCGTTTGATGTAACACAGGAGGATGTTATACACCTAATACACCACATGTACTCTGGTGGATATAACACAGGAGGATCTTATACACCTTATATACCACATGTACCCTAGTTTATGCAACACAGGAGGATGTTATACACCCTATATACCACATGTATCCTGGTGGATGTAACACAGGAGGATGTTATACACCTTATATACCACATGTACCCTGGTTGATGTAACACAGGAGGATGTTATACACCTTAAATACCACATGTACCCTGGTTGATGTAACACAGGAGGATGTTATACACCTTACATACAACATGAACCCGGGTTGATGTAACACAGGAGGATGTTATACACCTAATATACCACATATATCTTGGTGGATGTAACACAGGAGGATGTTATACACCTAATATACCACATGTACCCTGGGGGATGTAACACAGGAGGATGTTATACACCTTTCATACAACATGTACCCTGGTTGATGTAACACAGGAGGATGTTATACACCTTAAATACCACATGTACCCTGGTTGATGTAACACAGGAGGATGTTATACACCTTAAATACCACATGTACCCTGGTTGATGTAACACAGGAGGATGTTATACACCTTACATACAACATGTACTCTGGCTGATGTAACACAGGAGGATGTTATACACCTTTAATACAACATGTAACACAGGAGGATGTTATACACCTAATATACCACATGTATCCTGGTGGATGTAACACAGGAGGATGTTATACACCTAATATACCACATGTATCCTGGTGGATGTAACACAGGAGGATGTTATACACCTATTATACCACATGTATCCTGGTGGATGTAACACAGGAGGATGTTATACACCTAATATACCACATGTACCCTGGTTGATGTAACACAGGAGGATGTTATACACCTTATATACCACATGTATCCTGCTTGATGTAACACAGGAGGATGTTATGCACCTTGTATACCACATGTATCCTGGTCGATGTACTACAGGAGGATGTTATACACCTTATATACCACATGTATCCTGGTCGATGTACCACAGGAGGATGTTATGCACCTTATATACCACATGTATCCTGGTTGATGTAACACTGGAGGATGATATACACCTAATATACCACATGTACCCTGGTTGATGTAACACAGGAGGATGTTATACACCTTATATACCACATGTATCCTGGTTGATGTAACACTGGAGGATGTTATACACCTTATATACCACATGTACCCTGGTTGATGTAACACAGGAGGATGTTATACACCTTACATACAACATGTACTCTAGTTGATGTAACACAGGAGGATGTTATACACCTAATATACAACATATATCTTGGTGGATGTAACACAGGAGGATGTTATACACCTAATATACCACATGTACCCTGGGGGATGTAACACAGGAGGATGTTATACACCTTTCATACAACATGTACCCTGGTTGATGTAACACAGGAGGATGTTATACACCTTAAATACCACATGTACCCTGGTTGATGTAACACAGGAGGATGTTATACACCTTACATACAACATGTACCCTGGTTGATGTAACACAGGAGGATGTTATACACCTTATATACCACATGTACCCCGGTTGATGTAACACAGGAGGATGTTATACACCTTATATACCACATGTACCCCGGTTGATGTAACAGGAGGATGTTATACACCTTATATACCACATGTACCCCGGTTGATGTAACACAGGAGGATGTTATACACCTTATATACCACATGTATCCTGGTCGATGTAACACAGGAGGATGTTATACACCTTATATACCACATGTACCCTGGTTGATGTAACACAGGAGGATGTTATACACCTTACATACAACATGTACCCTGGTTGATATAACACCAGAGGATGTTATACACCTTATATACCACATGTACCCTGGTGGATGTAACACAGGATGATGTTATACACCTTACATACAACATCAACCCGGGTCGATGTAACACAGGAGGATGTTATACACCTTATATACCACATGTATCCTGGTGGATGTAACACAGGAGGATGTTATACACCTTATATACCACATGTATCCTGGTGGATGTAACACAGGAGGATGTTATACACCTTATATACCACATGTACCCTGGTTGATGTAACACAGGAGGATGTTATACACCTTACATACAACATGTACCCGGGTCGATGTAACACAGGAAGATGTTATACACCTAATATACCACATGTACTCTGGTGGATGTAACACAGGAGGATGTTATACACCTTACATACAACATGTACCCGGGTTGGTGTAACACAAGAGGATGTTATAAAACACTAGAAAATATCCTGTAATCATATAAAGCATCAAAACAAATAAAAACATTGACAACAATAAGGCTGAACTCATCAGATGGATACATTTAACAAAAATCTATGATTATTTCAAGAAAATAATCAATGCATATGAGCATATAATATAAAAAAAAAAAAAAAGATGTGGTATGATTGCCAATTGCCAAGAGACCATGTGACACAGAAATTAACAACTATAGGTCACCGTACGACCTTCAACAATGAGCAAAGCTCATACCTCGTAGTTAGCTATAAAAGGTCCTGAAATGACAAATGTAGAACAATTCAAACGAGAAAACTAACGGCCTAATTTATGTATAACTAGAGGCTCCCAAGAGCCTGTGTCGCTCACCTTGGTCTATGTGCATATTAAACAATGGACACAGATAAATTCATGACAAAATTGTGTTTTGGTGATGGTGATGTATTTGTAGATTTTTCTTTACTGAACATTCTTGTTGCTACAATTATCTCTATCTATAATGAACTTGGCACAGTAATTACAGTGGAAAACATTTTCTAAAAATTTACAAAAATTGATGAAAATTGACTATAAAGGGCAATAACTCCTTGAGGGGTCAATTGACAATTTTGGTCATGTTAATTTATTTGTAGATCTTACTTTGCTGAACATTATTGCTCTTTACAGTTTATCTCTATCTATAATAATATTCAAGATAATAACCAAAATCTGCAAAATTTCCTTAAAACTACTAATTCAGGGGCAGCAACCCAACAACAGGTTGTCCAATTTGCCTGAAAATTTCAGGACAGATAAATCTTGACCTGATAAACAATTTTACCCATTGACAGATTTGCTCTAAATGCTTTGGTTTTAGAGTTATAAGCCAAAATCTACATGTTACCCCTATGTTCTATTTTTAGCCATGGCGGCCATCTTGGTTGGTTGGCAGGATCACGCCACACATTTTTTTAACAAGATACCCCAATGATGATTGTGGCCAAGTTTGGATTAATTTGGCCCAGTAGTTTCAGAGGAGAAGTTTTTTGTAAACACATGAAACAATTACAAAAATTTAAGAAAAATGGTTAAAAATTGCCTATTAACGGCAATAACTCCTTAAGGGGTCAACTGACAATTTTGGTGATGTTGACTTATTTGTAGATCTTATTTTGCTGAACATTATTACTGTTTTTAGATAAATCTTGACTTGATAAAAAATATTAATCCATGTCAGATTTGCTCTCAATGCTTTCTTTTCAGAGTTATAAGCCAAAATCTTCATTTAACCCCTATGTTCTATTTTTAGCCATAGAGGCCATCTTGGTTTTTGACCGGGTCACTGAACACATTTTTTAAATTAGTTACCCCAATGATGATTGTGGTCAAGTTTGGTTAAATTTGGCCCATTAGTTTCAGAGAAGATTTTTGTAAAAGTTAACGACGACAGACGACGGACCAGGGACACCAAGTGATGAGAAAAGCTCACTTGGCCCTTTGGGCCAGGTGAGCTAAAAATAGATGTTTCTCATTGCTTTTAACCGTATAAGAATGATTTTATGTGCATCGAATTATTAATCAAACGATTTACCGTAGTTTCACTCACATTGTTGAAATTCTTTTTCTTTAACTAACGAGTACACGTACAATGCATGTGTTGTCAATCTCTAGCTAGGGGTTAAATTGAAGTTCACATGAATACAGATTTAAAGAGGTCGACTCATTCACTTGCAAGTGAATAACTAATTATCAATGTTTCTTAGCGCAATTTGACAAAATTGAACCTTTTTGGCTGCAAAAAGCGTATTGTTATTTCACTATTTCACTTTCATTATTGATTGAACAAAAAAAATCAAACTTTAGATTTTTTATAAATACAAATACAAAAACCATGAAAGAGGATCAACATTGATACATAAGGTTTTAACAAGTGAATTAAAATGTAAGTTACAGATGGCATCACCTTGCCAAAATTTAACAATGAACACAAATAGAAAACATTTACATCATTCGATTGTCAAGTCTAAAAATAAACACTGTACTTCAGAATCATAAAATTTACTAATTGTTAATATACTGCATCAACATAATAGTACATACTGGTCATATATATATATATGTTATGTACAAGTTATCATTTTGTACAAATTATAATTAGTACAAAAATATTGTACAAATTATAATTTGTATTTTGACTTTGTACGAATTGTAATTTGTACAAAAAGTGCATGTACAAATTACAATTTGTACAAAATAGGACAAAAATTCACTTATATATAAATAACTTGTACAATAATTTTTTATACGGATTTTGGCGAAAAAAGCATTGATACACATTATTGAATTGATACGTACTAAATGACCTGAAAGTAAACCTAAGTTACATAATTCAAAAGTAGTTCTTTATCAATTGTTAGAGCAGGTGATATAGTGATTTATGGAATCAGGTATTGCAGACCATCTTTTGACTCTCAAATCGATAACGACCTGTTTTACAGGCATTTTAACTGTTTCATATAGCGAGCGTTGAAGCTCAGGAACCGTTGCTGTGAATAAACATGTGTATTTAGTTGCTTCAGTCAGACTTTTAGACAAAATAAATATCCCAGAAGATTAAACACCCCGTTTGGTTAGGAATATGACTATGCTAAAGTCAGGAATATGTCAGTTGTTGTTTTGCCTTTTTTTATCATTGTTTTTTTTCAACAATATGAAATATGAAATTTTACAAATATACCCCGTAATCGTTTGCAAAGTTTCTAAATAAAAAAAAATACCTCAAAATAACGATAAGAACTAATCAAGCAGTACTATTGAATGATATTTTTTTTTAAGAAAAAGACGTTTATGTATTAAAAATTTGAAAAAAATCCTATTTGTTTACTTTTTTTTCTCTCAAAAATTTCAAAGATCAACCTGCCTTTTGTAGTAAGTGTTGTGTATAAACGGTGTATTATGTTAATAAGGTTTAGTGTGTTGTCAGTTAATTACAATTCTATTGTGTGAATCATTGCATTTTTCACCAAAATTCGTATTTAAAACTGTTGTACAACATGTACAAGTTATAAGTGAATTTTGGTCAAATTTTGTACAAATTATAATTTAAACAAAATGATAACTTGTACACAACATATACACTCAATAGATAGACCATCTTACATCATAGTACTATCTTACTACACCATAAAAACCAATTATACCAAGCATGTTTCATTAGATAGACCATCTAACATTTCTGTTTTTTTGATTAATCATTCCTAATGGGCTTTGCACATTATTTTTTCTAAGTGTTATATTTTTTAAATTCTATTTCAAACTTAATTATCTTTTTCAATTAGAGCATTCATTTTTTTGCATACACAAGTCCAAGTTCACTTTATTTCATTCTTCTAAATAATCAAAATTTGTATTCATTGAAATGTATACTAAAGTAACTCAACAGTATAACCAAAATCATACATAAAATAGTGTAAATATACTATAATGTTGCAAAGCATGAGCCAATAAATACAGAATAAAGGACTCTTTGTTTTTGATACTGACTTTATCACTGTGTTATATCAGGTGAGCCCGAACCTGAAATTTCACAGTGATAAAGTTAGTATCAAAAACCAAAAGGTCCTTTATTCTGTTTATCGGTAATTACGAAAAAATAAAAATATTTACAATAAAAAAGCAAATAACAAACGAACTATATTGCGTCGAATTACAGCGATTCATACTTGACGTCACAGGCTGCATTATGTCATTTGAAATTTGGTCACAGTGTAGTAATCATAGCGTTCTTTGCACAAAATATTGAAAATGAAATATTGCATGTGTTTTATTAATTTTGTTTTGGACACTGTAACAATTCCAAATATAAGCGGTTAGTCATATTATTTCTATTTTGTCACAAAGCACAGAATGATAGTGATACGATATGAGACATCAGATTAGTTATTGTTTTAGAATTTCAACTTCAAGCTCAATTTTTTTTTATCAATCTTTGGCTTATGGACAATGATGGATAACATTTATCTTGTCTGATATTATACGCTCAGCGTTCATCCTGACAACAACCACATTGATTTCAAATCATTTTTGGAAAGCACTGTGTAATTTAGTCCAAACAATTATGACATCTTGAAAGACTATTATATCGTCGCTGGGCTTCCAAAATGTTGTAAATTATAAGCACTGTAAATAATAATAATAAATGACTTTTTTGGCTAAAAATACTTTTTGACACCAATGGTCTGGGCAGGAGAAAATCTTTGGTATTACAAAATAGCAAACAGTTAGACCAATCAAAACGTTTGAAATAAGACATATTACAAAATTGCCAATGTCAGTTGTTTGTAAAGTTTGCTTCCAAAATGTTATATGAAAATTTGAAAATCATTGTATAACGGCTTTGGGAATTAAATAATTGTACACTTCTTTATTTCTGTGAAAATAATTTAAGTTCTTTGATAATCCAGAAATGTCTCAGTTTTCATTTCACTGTTATTTACAAAAATGTTCAAGTTCGCATACAATATTTTGGAAGCATTAATTTTGTCAAAATTTTCCAGGGGCAGCAACCTAACAACCAGTTGTCCAATTCATCTGAAAATTTCAGGGCATATAGATTTTTACTTGATAAACAAGTTGTCCCCTTGTAAGATTTGCTTTGAATGCTTTGGTTTCAAAGTTATAAGCCAAAATCTACATTTTACCCCCATGTTCTATTTTTAGCTATGGCAGCCATCTTGGTTGGTTGGCTGGGCCACCACACACATTTTTTAAACTATATACCCTAATAATGATTGTGGCTACGTTCGGTTTAATTTGACCCAGTAGTTTCAGAGGAGAAGATTTTTGTAAAAGATTGACTTTGGCAAATTGTTTGATCATGTTGATTAATCCCTGAGCATTGGAATGAGTTACATGAGTTAGTTTATTGCATTTTTCTGTTGCACAGAATATTGACTAAATCTATTCTGTTATAAGGTTTCGTCACACACTTTCTTGGCTACTCATTGAAACAGTGTCTACAGAATTTCCATGCTGGCAAGAACTTTTGTTATTATTTCCATGTAAACTAAGTTTCTCAACTGGCAACTGTGGAGTTGCTAACCATGAATGATTTAAAATGTCTTCAAAAGATGGCCTATCTGATGGACGAATTGCTAAACACTTTTTTATTAAGTCTTTCACATCATGTGATAATCTTCCCCTAAATGATACTTCTGCTTTCATGATTTGTTCATCTTGTTCAAATGGAATATCTCCACAAACTAAGTCAAATAATAAAATTCCCAGTGACCACACTGTTGCTGATTTACCATGGTACCGATGGTGTTTTATCCATTCAGGAGGACTGTACACTCTTGTACCTTAAAAATAAAGATATGACAATTAAGAATAACTTTTCTAATGCATTTCTATACAGAATTAACAATTAAAATTAAGCTTTAACTTTTTTAATGCATTTCTATACAGAATTTAAGTTTTATATGTATTTTTAGTCTCAATTTTTGTCATCAATCAACTGAATTCTTACTGCCTAAAATGAAGTGATGTGTGAAGTGTTCATGTCACAACTCATTCATAAGAAAGCCTGACAGATGATCAATTTATAATATATTAATACCCTTAAAGTAATTTGTGTTAGTAAAATTTACTAATAACCCCATTTATTCATATCTAATAAGCCAAAGTATTGATTTAAAAAACTCGGGTAAATGTTTTGACATGCATGACTGTTCACAGGTATGCAAGGAGTTCTTGTGAACCAACTTAAAATGTCCCACATAATCAATTCTACAGTTGACTTGTTACAAATTATAAAAGCATTTAATAATAGGTTGATAGCAACCAGTCATATTTTTTTGGCTAATGCTACCAATACATGTATAATAACCCAATATCATAACTTGTTATGCACTGTAATTTAAACCTAGTGGTTAACTTTGTGTAAACAATGTATGCTATGTATGTTTCCCTACTGAATATATGAATCATTGCCAAGTTATGCTGAGACACATGTGTGATCATTTATGCTGATATTTTCAGCAGCAGCAACTGTGTAATTGATATGTTTTGCTAGCAGGGGTCGAATTTAAGCTTTTTTGTGTACTGGCCAGCTGGACCAGTGGACTGAAAATCAACTGGTCCGGCTCCAAATCTACTGGTCCTGTAAAAATGACATGCAAAATGAGTGCTGGTATCTATGATGAGTTTATTTTTTGACAACTTTATCAACTGAAATACATACGGTAGTATCCCCCGTAATTGATGTCGCAGGTAAATTCTTTTGTAAACAAACCGAGATTGCAAAGCAATCAGAGATTTTTCAGGGCTTGCCATTGAAGCCGGTAGCCGGTGGAAATCCGCCGTTTACGGTGGCTTCAAGTGCCGGCTACTTCACTGACAAAAATATAAATTCAAAAAGAAAAAACTATCTTTTTCAAATGTTTACAGGCAGTCGAGAGACGTATTGTCGTAAAGTCGCGGTCACGATAAACAAGGATGAAAAGTCAGTGTTTACCTTGGGCTAAATATAGTTCACATGAATTCAGGTCACTGATTGGTTGTCTATTTAAAGTCAGAATGCATCGTTTCTTTTCAAAGACAACAAGAGAGACGTTCCGGTGGCCATTGAAGGATAACAATAGAGATGTTCCGATGGTCATTAACTCGTTGGCTTTTTTTGGCTTTTAAAACCACAGGCGCTTGGGTGTATGATACAGATTTTTTTTTTTTTTTTTTTTTTTGCTGATTAAAATATTCAATTTTCTATATACTCGACCTCAAATAAATAACATTTCCAAATGATTTACGTATCCGACTTATTGAATAGTTTACAAAAAAAAAGAGAAAATCAGGGGATATATCAATTTTCTGTCAATGCTTGAGAAATAATTGTATGGTTTAAATACGCGTATTACAGTCTTTAGAGAGAAAAGGGGGGGGGGGGGGGGGGGGGGGGGGTCATTTGTTAACAAATGCACGTAGTTATGCAAAAAAAAATCGATCAAGATTTTTTTAACAAACCGGATTATTATATGAATAAATCTCCTTTAAAAGTAAATGAGTTTTAAGCATGAAAATTAAAAAAAATAACATAAAAAAAAATGAAATTTCTTTGAGATTTTTTTTTCTTTCTTTAATTTCATACATAAAAAATGGTCATTTGAAAGATGAAATTAGGTGCCAGGAGATTGCGAGAATGCAGTATTTTGCTCTATTTATACCAGAGCTTCTGGGGGCCTTGAGCGGTCCCCAAACCCCCTGCCACAAGGCACCAAGCTTACAGCTTGGTGGGCGTCCGGCTTCGCCGAACGCATGTTACAGCAGCCTATAATTTTAATTCAGCCTTCTACTTCAATTTCAATGGAAAGCCCTGATCAGAGATTTTTATCGGCAAATTTCTACTGGTCCGCCGGACCACCAGCTGACACAATCTACTGGTCCGACGCAAATTCTACTGGTCTAGGACCATCGGACCAGCGCTAATTTCGACCCCTGTTTGCCAGCCAATGTAAAGCATTCTTAGCATCTCCCATATTGAGCATGTTGAGATCAATTAAAATGTGTAGGTGGATGAACTTTAGTATTAAATCAAATACTCAATATTCCTATAACACTACAACAAAATGCAATCTATTAAAGATGCTCACCATCAAAGGTCACATAAACTGTATCTTTGAGCAATGTACCAGATCCAAAGTCAATTATTTTCAGTTCACCAGTTTTCAAATCCACTAAAATATTTTCATCTTTAATGTCTCGGTGTACAACACCTGATCTATGAACACTATAAAGAGTTTCTACAATTTGTCTAAAGAACACTTTGCTGGTTTCTTCATTTACAGCGCCCTTTTCTGTGATATAGTCAAATAAGTCTTGAACATGCTCTGGTCGTTCCATCACTATAACATAACTGTGAGCACTATTGTTTTTCACTTCATACCAATCTAACATTTTAATACATCCAGAAACATGAGAAACTTTTTTCAAGAGAATAATTTCCATTGGTATATTATGTCCATTATGAAGTCCCCATTCAGTCACTTTAATTTTGTTGATTAATTTAACTGCAACCTGAAAGAGATATATGGACCATAATTTGCTATTGGGCTCGTTTCCTATAACGATAGAAAAGTGATAAAAATGTGTATTTCTGTAAGAAAAGTTGTAACTACATCTAAAGATGCCTTTATTTTTATCAACATACAAGTGTATGCTACTCTTCCCTAGAAAAAAAATTGAAATTAACAAATTTCAAAGATTATACGACCGTATTTTTGTGTCGCTTCTCGTGTTACTTTTCGCTTCCGAAGTGCATAATGCCGACTGATTTATAGATAATCGTCACCGGCAAATTCGTAACTTTTGCTTTCAAATAATAAAGAACATCGACCAATAAGAATAGTCAGAAGAAAAGGCCGAGAACTATAAGTATTTCTGTAGCAGGTGTAAGAACACTGGCGTTACTTTCATTTCCGATTTCGTAACGCAAATTTTAGATGATGTAATCTGCTTTGTTGTAACAGAATTCTTTATATCAATATGCAAATATGAACTCTCGCGAGATGTTCAAACAGGTAAATCAGAGATGATTTTCATTCTAGTTTTGTTCTTCGTAATAATTAAGTTAGAAAATGACGTTATTGTTATGCGTTACATTTCACATGAAACAAAAGTCCAGTTATTTCCTTTTTTTTATTAAAATTGTGTTTGTCGTTAAGTTCTAATCATTTCCGGACATAGGTGAAACATGTGACTAACATGTGATCACGCCCTTACGGCCGGATATACGAAATACTAGGTCTAAACATTGTTTTTGTTTCCAACGGGATGTTAGCAACATAATCTGTTTCGTCTTGTATCAAAAAGGAAAATACAATTTTCAAAAAGATTGCACCGGGGGTCTATTATTTTTCCTATGTGCATAATGTTACATACGATCTTGTGTGAAAATAAATGCCCAATGACTTGACAAAATCGATTTCAGATTTGACGATGTTATAACACACTTCGTTTCCGGATAACGATGTAAAGGGTCCTTGGAAAATTCAATCGAAATTACGTCTCTTATCATTGTGCCGATGCTCGTTGGATTGATTTTGTTTCAGCAGTAAATATTACTGGATATTTTAGGTGAATTAAGATAATTTAATAAAAAATACATGTTAATATACCGTTACACTTGGAATGTACAAATTTGGTATCTTTGTCACAATTTTTAATTATTTTTTTTTATTCATGTTCTGCAAACACTTTTCAGAAATGCAATAAACTTGTCAAAGGAGAAGTAAACTTTTACCATGCATGACTTGAAAGGAAGTACTTTATTGATTTTAGCCCACTAAAGTAGGTTAAAATGTGGAAACCATGTAGATGGTGTACAGGTCACAAATATCACATGGTGCCTATTTTAAAGATTTTAATTCCAAGTTCAAAGTTTTTTTCTTTACTGAATTTAAAGAATTTTACATTGCCAATGATTTGGAATAAATTGTATATAACTGGAATTTCAAGACCAAATATAAATACATTTTTTTGGCTAAAACATCAAGATACAACGATTATGGTATCCTGTATCAATGAAGAAAATATGGAAATTTCTGAATAAATTGTACTAATTGTTTTCAAAACAAGCACATATTTAGGAGTTTTATAATACAGTTACATTTAAGATGGATTTTAAGAAAAAGTATACTGTTCGGATTATTTTAAGCAGATTTTGCAATAAAATAAAACTAAAAAAATGCTTTCGGTTTCTTATGGTTTCCTGTCGTGTTTAAAAAAAACTTTAATCTAACATCGAAAATAGATTTTAAATATAAATATGAAGCAAGTAACACTAGTAATGGTGTTCATTTATGTCTTTTGAAATATATTGTGCAAAATAAAGAAAATAAAGATTGGTTTCCTGTTTGGTTTCCTGTCACGTAAACGGTGAATCAAAATGTATTAATTTTTTCTTGAAAAACTCAATTGTTCCATTAATACTATTCTAACACCAACACAACCCACAGAATAAAAGTTAAAGTTTTAGAACTTATAAAAAAGGATAAAAAAAAGAAACCAAAGACCGAATACCAAATTATGGTCCATATATATATCAAATCTGTTAACAACAATACAATGTTTTCATTTTTCAAATATAAACATTTTAAGTAATGTGTTTTATATTTTCATTTCTATTAATTTTTAACAAAGAGGATATATATGTCTAAGAAACAAATGTTTTCTACTATGAAATTTGTTGTAAAAGTTAAAAAGTTAAAAACAAAATTCTTTATTTTATACTTACAGGTAGACCATCACTTTTCCTTGTGCCTCCATAAACTGTTCCAAAACCACCACTTCCCAGCTGTGCACCAACATGATATGTTTTATTGAGCTCTTTTTTTCCTTTTACTGAAAAAAACAAGAGAGACATATAAAAATATGAGTCTAACATAATGCATAAACAACAAAGTAATGTGGAATCAAGTAAAGATGTAATGTACTAACTCGCCATATTTCACTTCAATTTAGAAAAGTAAAATCAAACTTACTTTGCTTTTTCTTCCCAACATGATGATATTTGAATATATCACTTATTTATCATTCAATATAGCCTTAAAGTACTAGGTATTCACTAAGCAAATCTCAAAAAGACATCCCTGTTGACACGACAGAATATACAAATGTTATGAGTTTCTGAAGTTGTGTGTATAGTATAAATGTTAACTATCAATGTGCTATAATCAGGACACAATTCATGCGCTAAGGCACATCCCACTTGGAGAGATGCCAGATTTGTGTTTTGAAAAAGTCTGTTGAAATATTTAATAATTTATATGATGACAATTTCTTACAAAATGCTGAATTTACTATCCCGAGCTTTGAAAAATATTATAAGCGAGGTGTAAGTAATATAAAATTGAATGCAGACAGAGAATTATATTGCGTTGTAGTGATTTGTCTGATTGAATATGTTATAAATCTGTCCGGCTGCCAAATAATAGCTTGCCGCTATTTTTTTACCTACTGTAATATTGATATTTATAGACTATCGTTGATTTTCTCGCTTGAGCCGGGACGGCAATCGAGTTGAGATGACCAATGATAATCTGTTTATCGCTATTTTACCTGTGACGACGTTGTCAATAATAATAATAATAATAAATTCTTTATTTAAAGAGGGTAAACTCAGTTAGTTACAATAAACTAATCTTCCCTGAGGCCCTCACATACAAATTACAATACAATCAAAACAGATATTTACACATAGTTAATTTACACTCATGTAGTTCAATGCATTGTTAAGAACATAAGATATAATGCTGTTTAAGATGTATACATGTAGTCAAAAAATCAAATGAAAATAATAAAAAATAAAAAAATATACAAATACATTGTAGCAAACATTTCTTATCAGGGTTGTGTTAGGTACTTCTTGATACTTTGCTTAAAAGTAAGTGTTTTGAGCTTTACGCATTGTGTGTGGTAGTCCATTCCATAATACTGATCCAGAATAAGCAAAGGATTTCTTAAATAGTTCAGCTTTTGGCTTAGGAACTATCAGATTACCTTGAGTGACACCTCTTAAGGAGTAAGGATTATTATCTGATTTCAGTTTAAACTTTTGAACTAGGTACATTGGTGCTTCCATACACATACATTTATATAGAAGTAAATATTTGTGGTATTTCATTCTATTGTCAACTGTCATCCACCCAAGTTTTTAAGGGGGCTGAGGGGGATAAAGGATCTGCATCTAGAATCAATCTTGCTGCCCTTTTTTGGAGTTTTAAAATTATTGTTATCCCTTCATTTTTACATTCACCCCAAATAATACAGCAGTAGTCAATTAAGGGAAGAATATACCCATTGTAATATGTTTTCCTTGCATTTATATCTAAAAATTTCTTTATTTTTAATTTCATGTCAATTTCGTTAGCAATGCCACGTGCCTGCTTAGTATGATATGAAAAATTATCACAAAAAAAGATCAAAGGAAAAATGCACAAAATAGCGATAAATGTCTTTATATGAGGTAGTTTTTGATAATTCATATACTAGAAGAGAAAACAAAACACATAATAGCATAAATTTGATTTATTTTTCTCTTTTATCACTACACTGAGCAAGCTAAAAAACAAAAGTACAAAATTTCATAACAAACGCATAGTATTCCACTTTTTATCACAACTTTGTAACCACATAAGATTTTATATTGCAACAACCAGTAAAAGAAAGATAAATAAATTGTCTATAACACTGAACCAATAATGTCGTTTATATTAAGTTCACTTATTAACTATCAATTGATAAAAACAGCGCAATTTAAGTTGTTAAAAAATTGAAAACAAAATGTTTAATAATTTAATGTGTGGGAAGTTAATTTATGTGTCAGTAGATGTTTCCTGGATAGTTGTGTCATCGACAACATGTAAATATTTTATATGTAGTAGGTATATAAATATCAACCACACAATAATCGCTTTTTTCCTTTTTCAGTGTTCATCAAAGAGATATATGCCATAACTAAGTAATAGGTTGTCTATCAATAATATCACTTACCTGATGACATTATAATCATGATAATAGTCTCATCACTTGCTATCAATGTTAACATCCTAAAATAAAAAAAATCTTCAATTCATAGCAACTCAATAAAATTTTCTTTTGTATTTTTATCAGTTAATTAAAAATAAAAAGAATTGTCTTCTTCATGTTCTTATTTGACATGTTTGATCCACATTATGGTATTACAAACAAATATGAATTTCACAAGAATCAAAGTTTAAAATTAGCAAGTTGTATTTAAAATTACGTAAACATATTCATGAAACTTTATGACATTTATAAAATCATGCACATTTTTACAGTGTTCTCCACAAAAGATGCATTTAGCATCAAGGTATTATGGAAACTGGAAATGCTATCTTGCTTCGCTTCTAAAAATTATATCATCATCCAAAACATAATCCATAAGAAAACCATTTCAGATAGTGTCACATAAAGGCCTGGGGAGAACACTATAAATTATTTGCTATACATTTTGTAATTTGTTGGTTATACTATTGTTGACAATTATGACATAACCAAAATCGCTATTAAAATGGGATGTAAAAAATTAACAACACACATTAAAAAAAAAAAAGAGAAAGTAAATAAAATTTATCAATTCTGGCCATACTTTATTTGTTTGGAAATCAGAGAACCCCGACATTTGACAGGTTGCTGGCAATTAATATTTGAATTAGTCATGTTACACATACACATTATAGAAATAGTATTCCTACACCAAACATAGTGCCATTTCTGGCCCTTTAATACCTGTACCCTCTATGAGATGCTAATACTAATACACAAATGTGGAAGTGAACAACAACAAAAATACCATTAAATGCATAATTAGTTAAAAAAAAATGGCCTTATCTATACTACGCCGCATTTTTGCGCCTGACCCAAGTCAGGAGCCTCTGGCCTTTGTTAGTCTTGTATTATTTTAATTTTAGTTTCTTGTGTACAATTTGGAAATAAGGAATTTCTCGCTACATTGAAGACCTGTTGGTGACCTTCTGCTGGTTTTTTTTCTATGGTCGGGTTGTTGTCTCTTTGGCACATTCCCCATTTCCATTCTCAATTTTATTCATCATGTACAACATTCTTTTAAATATGTCTCTATGTTCACAGTGACTGAGGCTGCATGGACTAATAATCTAAGGTGGCCTGTTGCTATTAGTTTTTAACAAACAGATTTAATCAAATGATCACCATTACTATTACAACTTAGTTTTATACACAGTCTTGTCCCTTTTGAAATGAAAATGAAAGTAGAATCCCGCGGAATCTCGTTTTGAAAATTCTTAGGGGAAGGTCTAAAACGCGGAAGTGAAAAATTGGTGTATTATAACTAATATCTCTGGAACCGCTAAAGTTAGATTGATAAATAAAACTGATTTTGAAAGCTAATGTAATAGACTATCAGATAAAATTAAAATATAGTATATTTAAACATGACTTTTTACCGAAAAGTTGACCGGAAGTCTTTCTTAGCGTGACTCTGGCAACACATTTTTGAACATTAAAACTTAAATTCACGAAAAAGCATATAACCCGGTCAAAATCTGTCAATTGATTCTTAAAGACAATTTAATGACAAATAACATCATATAAAGAAAAATATGAATACATTACGTAAAAAGGGTAAAAAGTTGATCGGAAGTCACCCTTGTATAGAAATGATGAAGTCAAATTTTCAACTTTGAACTAAAATTCACAAAAAATTAAAAAGCCCGGTCAAAATCAAGGACATGACTCTGTAAAACAATTTAATGACAAATAATATGATATAAAAAGAAATATAAATACATTACGTAAAAAGGGTAAAAAGTTGACCGGAAGTCCCCCTTGTATATATTAATGATGAAGTTAAATTTTCCACTTTGACCTAAAATTCCTAAACTATTGGGACCAAAACTCCCAAAATCAATCCCAACCTTCCTTTTGTGGTCATAAACCTTGTGTTCAAATTTCATAGATTTCTATTTGCTTATACTAATGTTATAGTGCAAAAACCATGCCTCTTCAGACGACAACGACGATGACGACGCCAACGTCATACCAAATTTTTGCAGTCGTATAAAAAATGTAATTCAGGGCAATAATTCATGTAAGGAGACATCTGATAATTATGGCGGACATAGAAAGAACTTGACATTGTGAACATTTTTGTTAATGTCAGATTTTCAAGATACAATAAAATAAATGCATTTACCCTTCTGTCCTATTCCTATCCATGGCTGTCATGTTGATTGGTTGACAAGAAGGAAGGAACAAAATGCACAAACTTATATATTCTAGGTAACCTAAGGATCATGCAGCTAAAGTTTG
Source organism: Mytilus edulis (assembly GCF_963676685.1). Taxonomy (NCBI): domain Eukaryota; kingdom Metazoa; phylum Mollusca; class Bivalvia; order Mytilida; family Mytilidae; genus Mytilus; species Mytilus edulis. The sequence continues at coordinate 2,454 of NW_027267527.1, read as the reverse complement.
GTAGATATTGGTTCAGGGTTTTATAAGAGCTTTTTATAATCATTTACGACGATAAACACCATGAAAATGAGGTCAAGGTCAGATAACACCAACCTGATGAACATATACACCTTACAGTCATTTGATACACCAAATATAGTAAACCAATATCATACAGTATTAGAAAAACCATGGAAGTATTGTCAATATAATACTTCCATGGAAAAAAAAAACACACAAAAACTTAACTATAACCACGGAACCATAAAAATGAGGTCAAGGTGAGATGACACCTACCAGTTGGACATGTACAACTTACAGACATTCCAAACACCAAATATAGAAGACGTAGTGCTTATAGCATCTAGACTTTTAAACCATTAACCCTTAACCTTGTTCACTGATCCATGAAATGAGGTATGTGAAGTGGAAACTGTCTGCCGGCCATGAAAATTGCAAAGTATGCACATACCAAATACAGTTATCCTATTACTCATAATACTTAAAATCTTTTTTTTTTTTTTTAAGTAGTCACTGAACCAAGAAAATGAAGTCAAGGACAATAGATATAAGAAGATGTGGTATGAGTGCCAATGAGACAACTCTCCATCCAAGTCACAATTTATAAAAGTAAATCATTATAGGTCAAGGTACAGTCTTAAATTCAACACTGAGACTAGGCTCACCCGAACAAAGGGCCCAAGTAATTACTAGTTTTAAACCATTCAAACAGGGGAAAAAACGGTCTAATCTGTATAAAAACAAGAAACGAGAAATACTTATGAACCACATTAACAGACGACAACCACTGAACATCAGATTCCTGACTTAGGACAGGTGCAAACAATTACAGTGGGATAAAATGCACATATGACAGAAGGAAACATATTAAAGGCATCTATATACAAAGTATGAAGGATCCAGGTCTTTTACCTTCTGCAATATAAAGCTTTTAAGATGTTAGCTAATTACGCCACCGCCGCCAGACCAATATCCCTATGTCGATCTTTCTGCAACAGAAATCACAGGCTCAACAAAAACAAGAATCAGTTTGAAAGGATTGAAGAATAAATGTAAAATAAGGCAAATGAGAAAACCAACAAAACGGACTCATTTATGTCTTAGGTATAATTAAGCAAATTGCAAAACCAAAAGCTCAAACACACCAAACGAATTAACACTACCTGTTATATTCCCAACCCAGTACATACATTTTGTTATGTAGAATATAGTGGACTTACACTGGTTTTACAGCCAGCCAAATCTCACTTGTATGACAGTTCCAAAAAAAATCATAAAATTGAAGTATTACAAAACAGTATTATAATAATTTATTATCAATATTGCACATAAACAAATTAAATAGTATAATTAACAACATATGATATAATGAAACAACCAGGAATGTCGATAATTAACATAAATTTTCAAGAATTAATATTCAATTAATTGTTTAATTTAAGTTTTATTAAATGCTTAGCGAGAGTTGTATTATTTTTAGGACTTTTAAATGATCAGCACATGTCATTATTTAAACAATCTGGAATCTTGGATTCCCCTTTTTCCATAATAAAATAAAGAATACGCACACAAAAACAGTTTATAACATACATCATCCAGCCTCAAGCCAAATAAAAATATATGTGTGGTTCCAGTAACCCTACCGTCCCTACTTTTTTGACTTAAAAATAGCCTACCCTAAACATGTTATTGTCATTTTTCGTTAAGCACTGTTAAAGTCAGAATGTTGCTCCCATAGACTCAATGTAAAAAAAAACATCAAATAAAAAAAATTCCCTACCTACCTACCCTAACTATTTTTCAGATGTAACTGGAACCACACATACTTTTTTATTTGGCCTCATATAACTAGAGGCTCTAAAGAGCCTGTGTCGCTCACCTTGGTCTATGTGAATATTAAACAAAGGACGCAGATGGATTCATGACAAAATTGTGTTTTTGTGATGGTGATGTGTTTGTACATCTTACTTTACTGAACATTCTTACTGCTTACAATTATCTCTATTTATAATGAACTTGGCCCAGTAGTTTCAGAGGAGGAGATTTTTGTAAAAGATAAATAAGATTTACGAAAAATGGTTAAAAATTGACTATAAAGGGCAATAACTCCTAAAGGGGTTAACTGACCATTTCAATCATGTTGACTTATTTGTAAATCTTACTTTGCCCAACATTATTGCTGTTTACAGTTTATCTCTATCTATAATAATATTCAAGATAATAACCAAAAACAGCAAAATTTCCTTAAAGTTACCAATTCAGGGGCAGCAACACAAAGCAAAACAAATACTTTTAAAGTTATCATTACACATGAGCATATAAATCAATACTTTTCGCTTGGGTTTGGATGACTTTTAAATAAAACGACCATAAACTCAATTAAAATCAACAAAGCACTAAAATGACCTTTAATATAAAACTTTTTTTGGGCAATTTTATCAAGGACTATCAAGT
>NW_027267526.1:30000-36830 GCF_963676685.1 Mytilus edulis | reverse complement strand
GGGTCTCGACGGCTGGGAAGGTACGTGGTCGGCCTGCTAGCGGCTACCGCGGGTCTCGACGGCTGGGAAGGTACGCGGTCGGCCTGCTAGCGGGCTACCACGGTAAAGGTACGTGGACGGCCTGCTAGCGGGCTACCGCGGGTCTCGACGGCTGGGAAGGTACGCGGTCGGGCCTGCTAGCGGGCTACCGCGGGTCTCGACGGCTGGGAAGGTACGCGGTCGGCCTGCTAGCGGCTACCACGGGTAAAGGTACGTGGACGGCCTGCTAGCGGGCTACCGCGGCTCTCGACGGCGGGGAAGGTACACGGTCGGCCTGCTAGCGGGCTACCGCGGATAAAAGGTACGTGGTCGGCCTGCTAGCGGGCTACCACGGGTAAAGGGACGTGGACGGGCCTGCTAGCGGGCTACCACGGGTAAAAGTAAGCGGACGGCCTGCTAGCGGGCTACCGCGGCTCTCGACGGCGGGGAAGGTACACGGTCGGCCTGCTAGCGGGCTACCGCGGATAAAAGGTACGTGGACGGCCTGTTAGCGGGCTACCACGGGTAAAAGTAAGCGGACGGCCTGCTAGCGGGCTGCCGCGGGTCTCGACGGCTGGGAAGGTACGCGGTCGACCCGCTAGCGGGCTACCGCGGGTAAAGGTACTCGGACGGCCTGCTAGCGGGCTACCACGGGTCTCGACGGCTGGGAAGGTACGCGGTCGACCCGCTAGCGGGCTACCGCGGGTAAAGGTACTCGGACGGCCTGCTAGCGGGCTACCGCGGGTCTCGACGGCTGGGAAGGTACGCGGTCGACCCCGCTAGCGGGCTACCGCGGGTAAAGGTACTCGGACGGCCTGCTAGCGGGCTGCCGCGGGGTCTCGACGGCTGGGGAAGGTACGCGGTCGACCCGCTAGCGGGGCTACCGCGGGTAAAGGTACTCGGACGGCCTGCTGGCGGGCTGCCGCGGGTCTCGACGGCTGGGAAGGTACGCGGTCGACCCGCTAGCGGGCTACCGCGGGGTAAAGGTACTCGGACGGCCTGCTAGCGGGCTACCGCGGGTCTCGACGGCTGGGAAGGTACGCGGTCGACCCGCTAGCGGGCTACCGCGGGTAAAGGTACTCGGACGGCCTGCTAGCGGGCTACCGCGGGTCTCGACGGCTGGGAAGGTACGCGGTCGACCCGCTAGCGGGCTACCGCGGGTAAAGGTACTCGGACGGCCTGCTAGCGGGCTGCCGCGGGTCTCGACGGCTGGGAAGGTACGCGGTCGACCCGCTAGCGGGCTACCGCGGGTAAAGGTACTCGGACGGCCTGCTAGCGGGCTGCCGCGGGTCTCGACGGCTGGAAGGTACGCGGTCGACCCGCTAAGCGGGCTACCGCGGGGTAAAGGTACTCGGACGGCCTGCTAGCGGGCTACCGCGGGTCTCGACGGCTGGGAAGGTACGCGGTCGACCCGCTAGCGGGCTACCGCGGGGTAAAGGTACTCGGACGGCCTGCTAGCGGGCTACCGCGGGTCTCGGACGGCTGGGAAGGTACGCGGTCGACCCCGCTAGCGGGCTACCGCGGGTAAAGGTACTCGGACGGCCTGCTAGCGGGCTACCGCGGGTCTCGACGGCTGGGAAGGTACGCGGTCGACCCGCTAGCGGGCTACGCGGGTAAAGGTACTCGGACGGCCTGCTAGCGGGCTACCGCGGGTCTCGACGGCTGGGGAAGGTACGCGGTCGACCCGCTAGCGGGCTACCGCGGGTAAAGGTACTCGGACGGCCTGCTGGCGGGCTACCGCGGGTCTCGACGGCTGGGAAGGTACGCGGTCGACCCGCTAGCGGGCTACCGCGGGTAAAGGTACTCGGACGGCCTGCTAGCGGGCTACCGCGGGTCTCGACGGCTGGGAAGGTACGCGGTCGACCCGCTAGCGGGCTACCGCGGGTAAAGGTACTCGGACGGCCTGCTAGCGGGCTACCGCGGGGTCTCGACGGCTGGGAAGGTACGCGGTCGACCCGCTAGCGGGCTACCGCGGGTAAAGGTACTCGGACGGCCTGCTAGCGGGCTACCGCGGGTCTCGACGGCTGGGAAGGTACGCGGTCGACCCGCTAGCGGGCTACCGCGGGTAAAGGTACTCGGACGGCCTGCTAGCGGGCTACCGCGGGTCTCGACGGCTGGGAAGGTACGCGGTCGACCCGCTAGCGGGCTACCGCGGGTAAAGGTACTCGGACGGCCTGCTAGCGGGCTACCGCGGGTCTCGACGGCTGGGAAGGTACGCGGTCGACCCGCTAGCGGGCTACCGCGGGTAAAGGTACTCGGACGGCCTGCTAGCGGGCTACCGCGGGTCTCGACGGCTGGGAAGGTACGCGCGTCGACCCGCTAGCGGGCTACCGCGGGTAAAGGTACTCGGACGGACCTGCCTAGCGGGCTACCGCGGGTCTCGACGGCTGGGAAGGTACGCGGTCGACCCGCTAGCGGGCTACCGCGGGTAAAGGTACTCGGACGGCCTGCTGGCGGGCTACCGCGGGGTCTCGACGGCTGGGAAGGTACGCGGTCGACCCGCTAGCGGGCTACCGCGGGTAAAGGTACTCGGACGGCCTGCTAGCGGGCTAACCGCGGGTCTCGACGGCTGGGAAGGTACGCGGTCGACCCGCTAGCGGGCTACCGCGGGTAAAGGTACTCGGACGGCCTGCTAGCGGGCTACCGCGGGTCTCGACGGCTGGGAAGGTACGCGGTCGACCCGCTAGCGGGCTACCGCGGGTAAAGGTACTCGGACGGCCTGCTAGCGGGCTACCGCGGGTCTCGACGGCTGGGAAGGTACGCGGTCGACCCGCTAGCGGGGCTACCGCGGGTAAAGGTACTCGGACGGCCTGCTGGCGGGCTACCGCGGGTCTCGACGGCTGGGAAGGTACGCGGTCGACCCGCTAGCGGGCTACCCGCGGGTAAAGGTACTCGGACGGCCTGCTGGCGGGCTACCGCGGGTCTCGACGGCTGGGAAGGTACGCGGTCGACCCCGCTAGCGGGCTACCGCGGGTAAAGGTACTCGGACGGCCTGCTGGCGGGCTACCGCGGGTCTCGACGGGCTGGGAAGGTACGCGGTCGACCCGCTAGCGGGCTACCGCGGGTAAAGGTACTCGGACGGCCTGCTAGCGGGCTACCGCGGGTCTCGACGGCTGGGGAAGGTACGCGGTCGACCCGCTAGCCGGGCTACCGCGGGTAAAGGTACTCGGACGGCCTGCTGGCGGGCTACCGCGGGTCTCGACGGCTGGGAAGGTACGCGGTCGACCCGCTAGCGGGCTACCGCGGGTAAAGGTACTCGGGACGGCCTGCTAGCGGGCTACCGCGGGTCTCGACGGCTGGGAAGGTACGCGGTCGACCCGCTAGCGGGCTACCGCGGGTAAAGGTACTCGGACGGCCTGCTAGCGGGCTACCGCGGGTCTCGACGGCTGGGAAGGTACGCGGTCGACCCGCTAGCGGGCTACCGCGGGTAAAGGTACTCGGACGGCCTGCTAGCGGGCTACCGCGGGTCTCGACGGCTGGGAAGGTACGCGGTCGACCCGCTAGCGGGCTACCGCGGGTAAAGGTACTCGGACGGCCTGCTGGCGGGCTACCGCGGGTCTCGACGGCTGGGAAGGTACGCGGTCGACCCGCTAGCGGGCTACCGCGGGTAAAGGTACTCGGACGGCCTGCTGGCGGGCTACCGCGGGTCTCGACGGCTGGGAAGGTACGCGGTCGACCCGCTAGCGGGCTACCGCGGGTAAAGGTACTCGGACGGCCTGCTAGCGGGCTACCGCGGGTCTCGACGGCTGGGAAGGTACGCGGTCGACCCGCTAGCGGGCTACCGCGGGTAAAGGTACTCGGACGGCCTGCTGGCGGGCTACCGCGGGTCCTCGACGGCTGGGAAGGTACGCGGTCGACCCGCTAGCGGGCTACCGCGGGTAAAGGTACTCGGACGGCCTGCTGGCGGGGCTACCGCGGGTCTCGACGGCTGGGAAGGTACGCGGTCGACCCGCTAGCGGGCTACCGCGGGTAAAGGTACTCGGACGGCCTGCTGGCGGGCTACCGCGGGTCTCGACGGCTGGGAAGGTACGCGGTCGACCCGCTAGCGGGCTACCGCGGGTAAAGGTACTCGGACGGCCTGCTGGCGGGCTACCACGGGTCTCGACGGCTGGGAAGGTACGCGGGTCGACCCGCTAGCGGGGCTACCGCGGGTAAAGGTACTCGGACGGCCTGCTGGCGGGCTACCACGGGTCTCGACGGCTGGGAAGGTACGCGGTCGACCCGCTAGCGGGCTACCGCGGGTAAAGGTACTCGGACGGCCTGCTGGCGGGCTACCACGGGTCTCGACGGCTGGGAAGGTACGCGGTCGACCCGCTAGCGGGCTACCGCGGGTAAAGGTACTCGGACGGCCTGCTAGCGGGGCTACCCACGGCACTCGACGACAGGGAAGGTACGTGGTCGACCTGCTAGCGGGCTACCACGGGTAAAAGGTACGTGGTCGACCTGCTAGCGGGCCAACCACGGGTAAAAGGTACGTGGTCGGCCTGCTAGCGGGCTACCACGGGGAAAGGTACGTGGCAGGCCGACCACGTACCTTTACCCGCGGTCGAGACCCGCGGTAGCCCGCTAGCAGGCTTACCAAGTGGCCACAGAGAGGTATTGTGCCCATTATAAGGGCCACCGTGCCGTTTTCAGCTCCAGAGACAAGCCCTACAGCTTGTCTCTGGGACCTTATATGGTCCGCGTTGGAGCATATATGGTCCGGGCTGGACCATATATGAACCAAACCTCTCTCTGACGCGACTTGTTGGATTAGGGTTAGGGTTAGGGTTAGGGTTAGGGTTAGGGTTAGGGTTAGGGTTAGGGTTAGGGTTAGGGTTAGGGTTAGGGTTAGGGTTAGGGTTAGGGTTAGGGTTAGGGTTAGGGCTAAGGTTAGGGTTAGGGTTAGGGTTAGGGTTAGGGTTAGGGTTAGGGTTAGGGTTAGGGTTAGGGTTAGGGTTAGGGTTAGGGTTAGGGTTAGGGTTAGGGTTAGGGTTAGGGTTAGGGTTAGGGTTAGGGCTAGGGTTAGGGCTAGGCTTAGCACCCACTGTAACCCTAGCTTATGTCCTGACAACCCTAGTTCAAACCTTCGCGAAGGTGTCGAACGCAAGCACACGGCCGATCAAGAGGGTGTACGATGCCTGCCTTCGTTACCTGAAATTTTATCGTATCATGGAGAGACCTGCTGTAATATTCTTACGTGCGGCTTCCCGATGACAAAAAAATTGTTGAGACATACTTTTTGACTGGGGCATAGTTGGCCGAGACACTTACGTTCGGCTTCCCGATGAAAAAATTCCCCAGGGTCAACATTTTTTACCGACGATAAAGTGGGCCGAGAGACCCGCGGTAGTCCGCCCGCATCTAACGTGCGACACCTCGATGAAAATTTCACCCTCGTAAAAAATTTTTACCGAGGGTATAGTTTGCCGGCCTCGATGGTCGAGAGACCCGCGGTAGCCCGTCCGCGTCTAACGTGCGACACCTCGATGAAAATTTCACCCTCGTAAAAAAATTTTACCGAGGGTATAGTTTGCCGGCCTCGATGGTCGAGAGACCCGCGGTAGCTCGTCCGCGTCTAACGTGCGACACCTCGATGAAAATTTCACCCTCGTAAAAATTTTTTACCGAGGGTATAGTTTGCCGGCCTCGATGGTCGAGAGACCCGCGGTAGCCCGTCCGCGTCTAACGTGCGACACCTCGATGAAAATTTCACCCTCGTAAAAATTTTTTACCGAGGGTATAGTTTGCCGGCCTCGATGGTCGAGAGACCCGCGGTAGCTCGTCCGCGTCTAACGTGCGACACCTCGATGAAAATTTCACCCTCGTAAAAAATTTTTTACCGAGGGTATAGTTTGCCGGCCTCGATGGTCGAGAGACCCGCGGTAGCCCGTCCGCGTCTAACGTGCGACACCTCGATGAAAATTTCACCCTCGTAAAAAATTTTTACCGAGGGTATAGTTTGCCGGCCTCGATGGTCGAGAGACCCGCGGTAGCCCGTCCGCGTCCAACGTGCGACACCTCGATGAAAATTTCACCCTCGTAAAAATTTTTTTACCGAGGGTATAGTTTGCCGGCCTCGATGGTCGAGAGACCCGCGGTAGCCCGTCCGCGTCCAACGTGCGACACCTCGATGAAAATTTCACCCTCGTAAAAATTTTTTTACCGAGGGTATAGTTTGCCGGCCTCGATGGTCGAGAGACCCGCGGTAGCCCGTCCGCGTCCAACGTGCGACACCTCGATGAAAATTTCACCCTCGTAAAAATTTTTTACCGAGGGTATAGTTTGCCGGCCTCGATGGTCGAGAGACCCGCGGTAGCCCGTCCGCGTCCAACGTGCGACACCTCGATGAAAATTTCACCCTCGTAAAAATTTTTTTACCGAGGGTATAGTTTGCCGGCCTCGATGGTCGAGAGACCCGCGGTAGCCCGTCCGCGTCCAACGTGCGACACCTCGATGAAAATTTCACCCTCGTAAAAATTTTTTTACCGAGGGTATAGTTTGCCGGCCTCGATGGTCGAGAGACCCGCGGTAGCCCGTCCGCGTCTAACGTGCGACACCTCGATGAAAATTTCACCCTCGTAAAAATTTTTTTACCGAGGGTATAGTTTGCCGGCCTCGATGGTCGAGAGACCCGCGGTAGCCCGTCCGCGTCTAACGTGCGACACCTCGATGAAAATTTCACCCTCGTAAAAATTTTTTTACCGAGGGTATAGTTTGCCGGCCTCGATGGTCGAGAGACCCGCGGTAGCCCGTCCGCGTCTAACGTGCGACACCTCGATGAAAATTTCACCCTCGTAAAAATTTTTTTACCGAGGGTATAGTTTGCCGGC
>NW_027267526.1:17500-20000 GCF_963676685.1 Mytilus edulis | reverse complement strand
CGGGTAAAGGTACGTGGACGGCCTGCTAGCGGGCTACCGCGGCTCTCGACGGCGGGGAAGGTACACGGTCGGCCTGCTAGCGGGCTACCGCGGATAAAAGGTACGTGGTCGGCCTGCTAGCGGGCTACCACGGGTAAAGGGACGTGGACGGGCCTGCTAGCGGGCTACCACGGGTAAAAGTAAGCGGACGGCCTGCTAGCGGGCTACCGCGGCTCTCGACGGCGGGGAAGGTACACGGTCGGCCTGCTAGCGGGCTACCGCGGATAAAAGGTACGTGGACGGCCTGTTAGCGGGCTACCACGGGTAAAAGTAAGCGGACGGCCTGCTAGCGGGCTGCCGCGGGTCTCGACGGCTGGGAAGGTACGCGGTCGACCCGCTAGCGGGCTACCGCGGGTAAAGGTACTCGGACGGCCTGCTAGCGGGCTACCACGGGTCTCGACGGCTGGGAAGGTACGCGGTCGACCCGCTAGCGGGCTACCGCGGGTAAAGGTACTCGGACGGCCTGCTAGCGGGCTACCGCGGGTCTCGACGGCTGGGAAGGTACGCGGTCGACCCGCTAGCGGGCTACCGCGGGTAAAGGTACTCGGACGGCCTGCTAGCGGGCTGCCGCGGGTCTCGACGGCTGGGAAGGTACGCGGTCGACCCGCTAGCGGGCTACCGCGGGTAAAGGTACTCGGACGGCCTGCTGGCGGGCTACCGCGGGTCTCGACGGCTGGGAAGGTACGCGGTCGACCCGCTAGCGGGCTACCGCGGGTAAAGGTACTCGGACGGCCTGCTGGCGGGCTACCGCGGGTCTCGACGGCTGGGAAGGTACGCGGTCGACCCGCTAGCGGGCTACCGCGGGTAAAGGTACTCGGACGGCCTGCTAGCGGGCTACCGCGGGTCTCGACGGCTGGGAAGGTACGCGGTCGACCCGCTAGCGGGCTACCGCGGGTAAAGGTACTCGGACGGCCTGCTAGCGGGCTACCGCGGGTCTCGACGGCTGGGAAGGTACGCGGTCGACCCGCTAGCGGGCTACCGCGGGTAAAGGTACTCGGACGGCCTGCTAGCGGGCTACCGCGGGTCTCGACGGCTGGGAAGGTACGCGGTCGACCCGCTAGCGGGCTACCGCGGGTAAAGGTACTCGGACGGCCTGCTAGCGGGCTACCGCGGGTCTCGACGGCTGGGAAGGTACGCGGTCGACCCGCTAGCGGGCTACCGCGGGTAAAGGTACTCGGACGGCCTGCTAGCGGGCTACCGCGGGTCTCGACGGCTGGGAAGGTACGCGGTCGACCCGCTAGCGGGCTACCGCGGGTAAAGGTACTCGGACGGCCTGCTAGCGGGCTACCGCGGGTCTCGACGGCTGGGAAGGTACGCGGTCGACCCGCTAGCGGGCTACCGCGGGTAAAGGTACTCGGACGGCCTGCTAGCGGGCTACCGCGGGTCTCGACGGCTGGGAAGGTACGCGGTCGACCCGCTAGCGGGCTACCGCGGGTAAAGGTACTCGGACGGCCTGCTGGCGGGCTACCGCGGGTCTCGACGGCTGGGAAGGTACGCGGTCGACCCGCTAGCGGGCTACCGCGGGTAAAGGTACTCGGACGGCCTGCTGGCGGGCTACCGCGGGTCTCGACGGCTGGGAAGGTACGCGGTCGACCCGCTAGCGGGCTACCGCGGGTAAAGGTACTCGGACGGCCTGCTAGCGGGCTACCGCGGGTCTCGACGGCTGGGAAGGTACGCGGTCGACCCGCTAGCGGGCTACCGCGGGTAAAGGTACTCGGACGGCCTGCTGGCGGGCTACCGCGGGTCTCGACGGCTGGGAAGGTACGCGGTCGACCCGCTAGCGGGCTACCGCGGGTAAAGGTACTCGGACGGCCTGCTGGCGGGCTACCGCGGGTCTCGACGGCTGGGAAGGTACGCGGTCGACCCGCTAGCGGGCTACCGCGGGTAAAGGTACTCGGACGGCCTGCTGGCGGGCTACCGCGGGTCTCGACGGCTGGGAAGGTACGCGGTCGACCCGCTAGCGGGCTACCGCGGGTAAAGGTACTCGGACGGCCTGCTGGCGGGCTACCACGGGTCTCGACGGCTGGGAAGGTACGCGGTCGACCCGCTAGCGGGCTACCGCGGGTAAAGGTACTCGGACGGCCTGCTGGCGGGCTACCACGGGTCTCGACGGCTGGGAAGGTACGCGGTCGACCCGCTAGCGGGCTACCGCGGGTAAAGGTACTCGGACGGCCTGCTGGCGGGCTACCACGGGTCTCGACGGCTGGGAAGGTACGCGGTCGACCCGCTAGCGGGCTACCGCGGGTAAAGGTACTCGGACGGCCTGCTAGCGGGCTACCACGGCACTCGACGACAGGGAAGGTACGTGGTCGACCTGCTAGCGGGCTACCACGGGTAAAAGGTACGTGGTCGACCTGCTAGCGGGCAACCACGGGTAAAAGGTACGTGGTCGGCCTGCTAGCGGGCTACCACGGGGAAAGGTACGTGGCAGGCCGACCACGTACCTTTACCCGCGGTCGAG
>NW_027267526.1:0-7500 GCF_963676685.1 Mytilus edulis | reverse complement strand
GCTACCGCGGGTCTCGACGGCTGGGAAGGTACGCGGTCGGCCTGCTAGCGGGCTACCGCGGGTCTCGACGGCTGGGAAGGTACGCGGTCGGCCTGCTAGCGGGCTACCACGGGTAAAGGTACGTGGACGGCCTGCTAGCGGGCTACCGCGGCTCTCGACGGCGGGGAAGGTACACGGTCGGCCTGCTAGCGGGCTACCGCGGATAAAAGGTACGTGGTCGGCCTGCTAGCGGGCTACCACGGGTAAAGGGACGTGGACGGGCCTGCTAGCGGGCTACCACGGGTAAAAGTAAGCGGACGGCCTGCTAGCGGGCTACCGCGGCTCTCGACGGCGGGGAAGGTACACGGTCGGCCTGCTAGCGGGCTACCGCGGATAAAAGGTACGTGGACGGCCTGTTAGCGGGCTACCACGGGTAAAAGTAAGCGGACGGCCTGCTAGCGGGCTGCCGCGGGTCTCGACGGCTGGGAAGGTACGCGGTCGACCCGCTAGCGGGCTACCGCGGGTAAAGGTACTCGGACGGCCTGCTAGCGGGCTACCACGGGTCTCGACGGCTGGGAAGGTACGCGGTCGACCCGCTAGCGGGCTACCGCGGGTAAAGGTACTCGGACGGCCTGCTAGCGGGCTACCGCGGGTCTCGACGGCTGGGAAGGTACGCGGTCGACCCGCTAGCGGGCTACCGCGGGTAAAGGTACTCGGACGGCCTGCTAGCGGGCTGCCGCGGGTCTCGACGGCTGGGAAGGTACGCGGTCGACCCGCTAGCGGGCTACCGCGGGTAAAGGTACTCGGACGGCCTGCTGGCGGGCTACCGCGGGTCTCGACGGCTGGGAAGGTACGCGGTCGACCCGCTAGCGGGCTACCGCGGGTAAAGGTACTCGGACGGCCTGCTGGCGGGCTACCGCGGGTCTCGACGGCTGGGAAGGTACGCGGTCGACCCGCTAGCGGGCTACCGCGGGTAAAGGTACTCGGACGGCCTGCTAGCGGGCTACCGCGGGTCTCGACGGCTGGGAAGGTACGCGGTCGACCCGCTAGCGGGCTACCGCGGGTAAAGGTACTCGGACGGCCTGCTAGCGGGCTACCGCGGGTCTCGACGGCTGGGAAGGTACGCGGTCGACCCGCTAGCGGGCTACCGCGGGTAAAGGTACTCGGACGGCCTGCTAGCGGGCTACCGCGGGTCTCGACGGCTGGGAAGGTACGCGGTCGACCCGCTAGCGGGCTACCGCGGGTAAAGGTACTCGGACGGCCTGCTAGCGGGCTACCGCGGGTCTCGACGGCTGGGAAGGTACGCGGTCGACCCGCTAGCGGGCTACCGCGGGTAAAGGTACTCGGACGGCCTGCTAGCGGGCTACCGCGGGTCTCGACGGCTGGGAAGGTACGCGGTCGACCCGCTAGCGGGCTACCGCGGGTAAAGGTACTCGGACGGCCTGCTAGCGGGCTACCGCGGGTCTCGACGGCTGGGAAGGTACGCGGTCGACCCGCTAGCGGGCTACCGCGGGTAAAGGTACTCGGACGGCCTGCTAGCGGGCTACCGCGGGTCTCGACGGCTGGGAAGGTACGCGGTCGACCCGCTAGCGGGCTACCGCGGGTAAAGGTACTCGGACGGCCTGCTGGCGGGCTACCGCGGGTCTCGACGGCTGGGAAGGTACGCGGTCGACCCGCTAGCGGGCTACCGCGGGTAAAGGTACTCGGACGGCCTGCTGGCGGGCTACCGCGGGTCTCGACGGCTGGGAAGGTACGCGGTCGACCCGCTAGCGGGCTACCGCGGGTAAAGGTACTCGGACGGCCTGCTAGCGGGCTACCGCGGGTCTCGACGGCTGGGAAGGTACGCGGTCGACCCGCTAGCGGGCTACCGCGGGTAAAGGTACTCGGACGGCCTGCTGGCGGGCTACCGCGGGTCTCGACGGCTGGGAAGGTACGCGGTCGACCCGCTAGCGGGCTACCGCGGGTAAAGGTACTCGGACGGCCTGCTGGCGGGCTACCGCGGGTCTCGACGGCTGGGAAGGTACGCGGTCGACCCGCTAGCGGGCTACCGCGGGTAAAGGTACTCGGACGGCCTGCTGGCGGGCTACCGCGGGTCTCGACGGCTGGGAAGGTACGCGGTCGACCCGCTAGCGGGCTACCGCGGGTAAAGGTACTCGGACGGCCTGCTGGCGGGCTACCACGGGTCTCGACGGCTGGGAAGGTACGCGGTCGACCCGCTAGCGGGCTACCGCGGGTAAAGGTACTCGGACGGCCTGCTGGCGGGCTACCACGGGTCTCGACGGCTGGGAAGGTACGCGGTCGACCCGCTAGCGGGCTACCGCGGGTAAAGGTACTCGGACGGCCTGCTGGCGGGCTACCACGGGTCTCGACGGCTGGGAAGGTACGCGGTCGACCCGCTAGCGGGCTACCGCGGGTAAAGGTACTCGGACGGCCTGCTAGCGGGCTACCACGGCACTCGACGACAGGGAAGGTACGTGGTCGACCTGCTAGCGGGCTACCACGGGTAAAAGGTACGTGGTCGACCTGCTAGCGGGCAACCACGGGTAAAAGGTACGTGGTCGGCCTGCTAGCGGGCTACCACGGGGAAAGGTACGTGGCAGGCCGACCACGTACCTTTACCCGCGGTCGAGACCCGCGGTAGCCCGCTAGCAGGCTTACCAAGTGGCCACAGAGAGGTATTGTGCCCATTATAAGGGCCACCGTGCCGTTTTCAGCTCCAGAGACAAGCCCTACAGCTTGTCTCTGGGACCTTATATGGTCCGCGTTGGAGCATATATGGTCCGGGCTGGACCATATATGAACCAAACCTCTCTCTGACGCGACTTGTTGGATTAGGGTTAGGGTTAGGGTTAGGGTTAGGGTTAGGGTTAGGGTTAGGGTTAGGGTTAGGGTTAGGGTTAGGGTTAGGGTTAGGGTTAGGGTTAGGGTTAGGGTTAGGGTTAGGGCTAAGGTTAGGGTTAGGGTTAGGGTTAGGGTTAGGGTTAGGGTTAGGGTTAGGGTTAGGGTTAGGGTTAGGGTTAGGGTTAGGGTTAGGGTTAGGGTTAGGGTTAGGGTTAGGGTTAGGGTTAGGGTTAGGGCTAGGGTTAGGGCTAGGCTTAGCACCCACTGTAACCCTAGCTTATGTCCTGACAACCCTAGTTCAAACCTTCGCGAAGGTGTCGAACGCAAGCACACGGCCGATCAAGAGGGTGTACGATGCCTGCCTTCGTTACCTGAAATTTTATCGTATCATGGAGAGACCTGCTGTAATATTCTTACGTGCGGCTTCCCGATGACAAAAAAATTGTTGAGACATACTTTTTGACTGGGGCATAGTTGGCCGAGACACTTACGTTCGGCTTCCCGATGAAAAAATTCCCCAGGGTCAACATTTTTTACCGACGATAAAGTGGGCCGAGAGACCCGCGGTAGTCCGCCCGCATCTAACGTGCGACACCTCGATGAAAATTTCACCCTCGTAAAAAATTTTTACCGAGGGTATAGTTTGCCGGCCTCGATGGTCGAGAGACCCGCGGTAGCCCCGTCCGCGTCTAACGTGCGACACCTCGATGAAAATTTCACCCTCGTAAAAAAATTTTACCGAGGGTATAGTTTGCCGGCCTCGATGGTCGAGAGACCCGCGGTAGCTCGTCCGCGTCTAACGTGCGACACCTCGATGAAAATTTCACCCTCGTAAAAATTTTTTACCGAGGGTATAGTTTGCCGGCCTCGATGGTCGAGAGGACCCGCGGTAGCCCGTCCGCGTCTAACGTGCGACACCTCGATGAAAATTTCACCCTCGTAAAAATTTTTTACCGAGGGTATAGTTTGCCGGCCTCGATGGTCGAGAGACCCGCGGTAGCTCGTCCGCGTCTAACGTGCGACACCTCGATGAAAATTTCACCCTCGTAAAAAATTTTTTACCGAGGGTATAGTTTGCCGGCCTCGATGGTCGAGAGACCCGCGGTAGCCCGTCCGCGTCTAACGTGCGACACCTCGATGAAAATTTCACCCTCGTAAAAAATTTTTACCGAGGGTATAGTTTGCCGGCCTCGATGGTCGAGAGACCCGCGGTAGCCCGTCCGCGTCCAACGTGCGACACCTCGATGAAAATTTCACCCTCGTAAAAATTTTTTTACCGAGGGTATAGTTTGCCGGCCTCGATGGTCGAGAGACCCGCGGTAGCCCGTCCGCGTCCAACGTGCGACACCTCGATGAAAATTTCACCCTCGTAAAAATTTTTTTTACCGAGGGGTATAGTTTGCCGGCCTCGATGGTCGAGAGACCCGCGGTAGCCCGTCCGCGTCCAACGTGCGACACCTCGATGAAAATTTCACCCTCGTAAAAATTTTTTTACCGAGGGTATAGTTTGCCGGCCTCGATGGTCGAGAGACCCGCGGTAGCCCGTCCGCGTCCAACGTGCGACACCTCGATGAAAATTTCACCCTCGTAAAAATTTTTTTTACCGAGGGTATAGTTTGCCGGCCTCGATGGTCGAGAGACCCCGCGGTAGCCCGTCCGCGTCCAACGTGCGACACCTCGATGAAAATTTCACCCTCGTAAAAATTTTTTTACCGAGGGTATAGTTTGCCGGCCTCGATGGTCGAGAGACCCGCGGTAGCCCGTCCGCGTCTAACGTGCGACACCTCGATGAAAATTTCACCCTCGTAAAATTTTTTTACCGAGGGTATAGTTTTGCCGGCCTCGATGGTCGAGAGACCCGCGGTAGCCCGTCCGCGTCTAACGTGCGACACCTCGATGAAAATTTCACCCTCGTAAAAATTTTTTTACCGAGGGTATAGTTTGCCGGCCTCGATGGTCGAGAGACCCGCGGGTAGCCCGTCCGCGTCTAACGTGCGACACCTCGATGAAAATTTCACCCTCGTAAAAATTTTTTTACCGAGGGTATAGTTTGCCGGCCTCGATGGTCGAGAGACCCGCGGTAGCCCGTCCGCGTCTAACGTGCGACACCTCGATGAAAATTTCACCCTCGTAAAAATTTTTTTTACCGAGGGTATAGTTTGCCGGCCTCGATGGTCGAGAGACCCGCGGTAGCCCGTCCGCGTCTAACGTGCGACACCTCGATGAAAATTTCACCCTCGTAAAAATTTTTTTACCGAGGGTATAGTTTGCCGGCCTCGATGGTCGAGAGACCCGCGGTAGCCCGTCCGCGTCTAACGTGCGACACCTCGATGAAAATTTCACCCTCGTAAAAAATTTTTACCGAGGGTATAGTTTGCCGGCCTCGATGGTCGAGAGACCCGCGGTAGCCCGTCCGCGTCCAACGTGCGACACCTCGATGAAAATTTCACCCTCGTAAAAATTTTTTACCGAGGGTATAGTTTGCCGGCCTCGATGGTCGAGAGACCCGCGGTAGCCCGTCCGCGTCCAACGTGCGACACCTCGATGAAAATTTCACCCTCGTAAAAATTTTTTTACCGAGGGTATAGTTTGCCGGCCTCGATGGTCGAGAGACCCGCGGTAGCCCGTCCGCGTCCAACGTGCGACACCTCGATGAAAATTTCACCCTCGTAAAAATTTTTTTACCGAGGGTATAGTTTGCCGGCCTCGATGGTCGAGAGACCCGCGGTAGCCCGTCCGCGTCCAACGTGCGACACCTCGATGAAAATTTCACCCTCGTAAAAATTTTTTACCGAGGGTATAGTTTGCCGGCCCTCGATGGTCGAGAGACCCGCGGTAGCCCGTCCGCGTCCAACGTGGCGACACCTCGATGAAAATTTCACCCTCGTAAAAATTTTTTTACCGAGGGTATAGTTTGCCGGCCTCGATGGTCGAGAGACCCGCGGTAGCCCGTCCGCGTCCAACGTGCGACACCTCGATGAAAATTTCACCCTCGTAAAAATTTTTTTTACCGAGGGTATAGTTTTGCCGGCCTCGATGGTCGAGAGACCCGCGGTAGCCCGTCCGCGTCCAACGTGCGACACCTCGATGAAAATTTCACCCTCGTAAAAATTTTTTTTACCGAGGGTATAGTTTGCCGGCCTCGATGGTCGAGAGACCCGCGGTAGCCCGTCCGCGTCCAACGTGCGACACCTCGATGAAAATTTCACCCTCGTAAAAATTTTTTTTACCGAGGGTATAGTTTTGCCGGCCTCGATGGTCGAGAGACCCGCGGTAGCCCCGTCCGCGTCCAACGTGCGACACCTCGATGAAAATTTCACCCTCGTAAAAATTTTTTTACCGAGGGTATAGTTTGCCGGCCTCGATGGTCGAGAGACCCGCGGTAGCCCCGTCCGACGTCTAACGTGCGACACCTCGATGAAAATTTCACCCTCGTAAAAATTTTTTTTACCGAGGGTATAGTTTGCCGGCCTCGATGGTCGAGAGACCCGCGGTAGCCCGTCCGCGTCTAACGTGCGACACCTCGATGAAAATTTCACCCTCGTAAAAATTTTTTTACCGAGGGTATAGTTTGCCGGCCTCGATGGTCGAGAGACCCGCGGTAGCCCGTCCGCGTCTAACGTGCGACACCTCGATGAAAATTTCACCCTCGTAAAAATTTTTTTACCGAGGGTATAGTTTGCCGGCCTCGATGGTCGAGAGACCCGCGGTAGCCGTCCGCGTCTAACGTGCGACACCTCGATGAAAATTTCACCCTCGTAAAAAATTTTACCGAGGGTATAGTTTGCCGACTTCGATGGTCGAGACACCCCCGCGGCAGCTCGCCTGCGTCTTACCTCGATGAAAATTTCACCCTCGTAAAAAAATTTTACCGAGGGTATAGTTTGCCGACTTCGATGGTCGAGACACCCCGCGGCAGCTCGCCTGCGTCTTACGGGCGACTGACTCCTCGATAGCCAAATATAAGCATGGGGAAACGAGGAGAGAGAAGGCAACAGAGTCGACGCGGGGCCACTAAGCTAATCTGCCCGCTTTGCACCAGCCGTACTTTGAAGAAGAAAAAAGCCTAGGGTGGGAATCGAACCCACGTACGCCAACTCCGTTGTCCTCCTTCCGTGCGTCTCTTAATGCAAGAAGAAATACAACCAATACAAAAAAAAAAAAAAAAAAAAAAGTCTCCGGCCTCAGAGATTTTTCTGAAGAATCGACAAAGTCCAGAAAACACCCCCTCTCAGGCCGCGAAACGTACCAAAAAAAAAAAAGAAAACAAAAAAAAATAATTAAAATAAAGTCGTACTTAGCCGAGTCAGCCACATGCACATCACCGCGATGTCGAGTATCGAGACTGGTAAACCGTTATTGACTTTTGGGGCTGCCGCCCCCGTGGAAGGAGGAGGAAGCCAGCAGATGTGTCCGTCTGAAGCGGACAAATCTACTAGTCAAAAGGCTTAGTCTCAATAGATCGCAGTGAGGTGGCTGCTCTACTAAGTACGACACCCCGACAGAGAGCTAGGTCGTCTACGAATGATTTTACACCTCTGCTTCGCATGGGGGTTGATATCGTTTCGACCCACCGCGGCAAAAGTCAGCCGCGGCCGATGGCCGGTTACTGTGGCTTTACCACCGGGGACGCCTAGGTAGGTCCGTCGCCCGTCTATCGTTGCCTCCCAAGGCCGAGAT
>NW_027267525.1:0-24090 GCF_963676685.1 Mytilus edulis | reverse complement strand
TATTTCTAAGTACAGAGTATGAAAATTGCCTTCGACTTCAATCTTCAAACAGATGTAGAATGAATTTGAATAGAGATATCTTCTTAAAGTTAACTGTTCCTAAAAGATGGAAAGGCGATCTAGAGGATGAAAACGTATTGGTATCACTGAAGTGTACGGCCGCACTCTCCGACCTCACTGCATGATAATTGAAAGATTATTTTTTTTTTTTTTTCAAACATCATAACCGGACCCCCATCCATACACAACTCTTTCTTTTAAGAAGTTCGTGAAAAACTTAACACGAAACTGCAATAGGTTATCCTTCTACACTTACCCGTTCCGAGATAAAGTAAGGCCTCCAAATCAACAATTTTAACACATTTGGGATTTGGGTTAGGGTAAGTGTTTGACCCAAACCCTAACCCAAACACTAACCCTAACCCTAACCTTAACACTAACCCAAACCCTAACACTAACCCTAACCTAAACACTAACCCAAACCCTAACCCAAACACTAACACTAACCCTAACCTTAACACTAACCCAAACCCTAACACTAACCCTAACCTAAACACTAACCCAAACCCTAACCCAAACCCTAACACTAACCCTAACCTAAACACTAACCCAAACCCTAACCCAAACCCTAACACTAACCCTAACCTAAACACTAACCCAAACCCTAACACTAACCCTAACCTAAACACTAACCCAAACCCTAACACTAACCCTAACCCTAACCCTAACCCTAATTAGGGTTAACCCTAACCCTAACCCTAACCCTAACCCTAACCCAAACCCTAACCCAAACACTAACACTAACCCTAACCTAAACCCTAACCCTAACCTAAACCCTATTTAAGGGTTTGGGTTAGGGTTTGGGTTAGGGTTAGGGTTTGGGTTAGGGTTAGGGTTAGGGTTAGGGTTAGGGTTAGGGTTAGGGTTAGGGTTAACCCTAATTAAGGGTTTGGGTTAGGGTTTGGGTCAGGGTTAGGGTTAGGTTTTGAGTAAGGGTCAAGGTCAGGGACATGGTAGTATACTTTGACGAGATTTGTGAGGTGCCCTTTTTCACTTCTGCGCATGTCTGCCCTTTTCTGTGACTGCGCATGCGTGAGAAGGGTTAGGGTTAGGGTTAGGGTTAGGGTTAGGGTTAGGGTTAGCGTTTAGGTTAGGGTTAGTGTTAGTGTTAGTGTTTGGGTTTGGGTTATTTAAAAATATTTCTAAGTACAGAGTATGAAAATTGCCTTCGACTTCAATCTTCAAACAGATGTAGAATGAATTTGAATAGAGATATCTTCTTAAAGTTAACTGTTCCTAAAAGATGGAAAGGCGATCTAGAGGATGAAAACGTATTGGTATCACTGAAGTGTACGGCCGCACTCTCCGACCTCACTGCATGATAATTGAAAGATTATTTTTTTTTTTTTTTTCAAACATCATAACCGGACCCCCATCCATACACAACTCTTTCTTTTAAGAAGTTCGTGAAAAACTTAACACGAAACTGCAATAGGTTATCCTTCTACACTTACCCGTTCCGAGATAAAGTAAGGCCTCCAAATCAACAATTTTAACACATTTGGGATTTGGGTTAGGGTAAGTGTTTGACCCAAACCCTAACCCAAACACTAACCCTAACCCTAACCTTAACACTAACCCAAACCCTAACACTAACCCTAACCTAAACACTAACCCAAACCCTAACCCAAACACTAACACTAACCCTAACCTTAACACTAACCCAAACCCTAACACTAACCCTAACCTAAACACTAACCCAAACCCTAACCCAAACCCTAACACTAACCCTAACCTAAACACTAACCCAAACCCTAACCCAAACCCTAACACTAACCCTAACCTAAACACTAACCCAAACCCTAACACTAACCCTAACCTAAACACTAACCCAAACCCTAACACTAACCCTAACCCTAACCCTAACCCTAATTAGGGTTAACCCTAACCCTAACCCTAACCCTAACCCTAACCCAAACCCTAACCCAAACACTAACACTAACCCTAACCTAAACCCTAACCCTAACCTAAACCCTATTTAAGGGTTTGGGTTAGGGTTTGGGTTAGGGTTAGGGTTTGGGTTAGGGTTAGGGTTAGGGTTAGGGTTAGGGTTAGGGTTAGGGTTAACCCTAATTAAGGGTTTGGGTTAGGGTTTGGGTCAGGGTTAGGGTTAGGTTTTGAGTAAGGGTCAAGGTCAGGGACATGGTAGTATACTTTGACGAGATTTGTGAGGTGCCCTTTTTCACTTCTGCGCATGTCTGCCCTTTTCTGTGACTGCGCATGCGTGAGAAGGGTTAGGGTTAGGGTTAGGGTTAGGGTTAGGGTTAGGGTTAGCGTTTAGGTTAGGGTTAGTGTTAGTGTTAGTGTTTGGGTTTGGGTTATTTAAAAATATTTCTAAGTACAGAGTATGAAAATTGCCTTCGACTTCAATCTTCAAACAGATGTAGAATGAATTTGAATAGAGATATCTTCTTAAAGTTAACTGTTCCTAAAAGATGGAAAGGCGATCTAGAGGATGAAAACGTATTGGTATCACTGAAGTGTACGGCCGCACTCTCCGACCTCACTGCATGATAATTGAAAGATTATTTTTTTTTTTTTTTCAAACATCATAACCGGACCCCCATCCATACACAACTCTTTCTTTTAAGAAGTTCGTGAAAAACTTAACACGAAACTGCAATAGGTTATCCTTCTACACTTACCCGTTCCGAGATAAAGTAAGGCCTCCAAATCAACAATTTTAACACATTTGGGATTTGGGTTAGGGTAAGTGTTTGACCCAAACCCTAACCCAAACACTAACCCTAACCCTAACCTTAACACTAACCCAAACCCTAACACTAACCCTAACCTAAACACTAACCCAAACCCTAACCCAAACACTAACACTAACCCTAACCTTAACACTAACCCAAACCCTAACACTAACCCTAACCTAAACACTAACCCAAACCCTAACCCAAACCCTAACACTAACCCTAACCTAAACACTAACCCAAACCCTAACCCAAACCCTAACACTAACCCTAACCTAAACACTAACCCAAACCCTAACACTAACCCTAACCTAAACACTAACCCAAACCCTAACACTAACCCTAACCCTAACCCTAACCCTAATTAGGGTTAACCCTAACCCTAACCCTAACCCTAACCCTAACCCAAACCCTAACCCAAACACTAACACTAACCCTAACCTAAACCCTAACCCTAACCTAAACCCTATTTAAGGGTTTGGGTTAGGGTTTGGGTTAGGGTTAGGGTTTGGGTTAGGGTTAGGGTTAGGGTTAGGGTTAGGGTTAGGGTTAGGGTTAGGGTTAACCCTAATTAAGGGTTTGGGTTAGGGTTTGGGTCAGGGTTAGGGTTAGGTTTTGAGTAAGGGTCAAGGTCAGGGACATGGTAGTATACTTTGACGAGATTTGTGAGGTGCCCTTTTTCACTTCTGCGCATGTCTGCCCTTTTCTGTGACTGCGCATGCGTGAGAAGGGTTAGGGTTAGGGTTAGGGTTAGGGTTAGGGTTAGGGTTAGCGTTTAGGTTAGGGTTAGTGTTAGTGTTAGTGTTTGGGTTTGGGTTATTTAAAAATATTTCTAAGTACAGAGTATGAAAATTGCCTTCGACTTCAATCTTCAAACAGATGTAGAATGAATTTGAATAGAGATATCTTCTTAAAGTTAACTGTTCCTAAAAGATGGAAAGGCGATCTAGAGGATGAAAACGTATTGGTATCACTGAAGTGTACGGCCGCACTCTCCGACCTCACTGCATGATAATTGAAAGATTATTTTTTTTTTTTTTTTCAAACATCATAACCGGACCCCCATCCATACACAACTCTTTCTTTTAAGAAGTTCGTGAAAAACTTAACACGAAACTGCAATAGGTTATCCTTCTACACTTACCCGTTCCGAGATAAAGTAAGGCCTCCAAATCAACAATTTTAACACATTTGGGATTTGGGTTAGGGTAAGTGTTTGACCCAAACCCTAACCCAAACACTAACCCTAACCCTAACCTTAACACTAACCCAAACCCTAACACTAACCCTAACCTAAACACTAACCCAAACCCTAACCCAAACACTAACACTAACCCTAACCTTAACACTAACCCAAACCCTAACACTAACCCTAACCTAAACACTAACCCAAACCCTAACCCAAACCCTAACACTAACCCTAACCTAAACACTAACCCAAACCCTAACCCAAACCCTAACACTAACCCTAACCTAAACACTAACCCAAACCCTAACACTAACCCTAACCTAAACACTAACCCAAACCCTAACACTAACCCTAACCCTAACCCTAACCCTAATTAGGGTTAACCCTAACCCTAACCCTAACCCTAACCCTAACCCAAACCCTAACCCAAACACTAACACTAACCCTAACCTAAACCCTAACCCTAACCTAAACCCTATTTAAGGGTTTGGGTTAGGGTTTGGGTTAGGGTTAGGGTTTGGGTTAGGGTTAGGGTTAGGGTTAGGGTTAGGGTTAGGGTTAGGGTTAGGGTTAACCCTAATTAAGGGTTTGGGTTAGGGTTTGGGTCAGGGTTAGGGTTAGGTTTTGAGTAAGGGTCAAGGTCAGGGACATGGTAGTATACTTTGACGAGATTTGTGAGGTGCCCTTTTTCACTTCTGCGCATGTCTGCCCTTTTCTGTGACTGCGCATGCGTGAGAAGGGTTAGGGTTAGGGTTAGGGTTAGGGTTAGGGTTAGGGTTAGCGTTTAGGTTAGGGTTAGTGTTAGTGTTAGTGTTTGGGTTTGGGTTATTTAAAAATATTTCTAAGTACAGAGTATGAAAATTGCCTTCGACTTCAATCTTCAAACAGATGTAGAATGAATTTGAATAGAGATATCTTCTTAAAGTTAACTGTTCCTAAAAGATGGAAAGGCGATCTAGAGGATGAAAACGTATTGGTATCACTGAAGTGTACGGCCGCACTCTCCGACCTCACTGCATGATAATTGAAAGATTATTTTTTTTTTTTTTTTCAAACATCATAACCGGACCCCCATCCATACACAACTCTTTCTTTTAAGAAGTTCGTGAAAAACTTAACACGAAACTGCAATAGGTTATCCTTCTACACTTACCCGTTCCGAGATAAAGTAAGGCCTCCAAATCAACAATTTTAACACATTTGGGATTTGGGTTAGGGTAAGTGTTTGACCCAAACCCTAACCCAAACACTAACCCTAACCCTAACCTTAACACTAACCCAAACCCTAACACTAACCCTAACCTAAACACTAACCCAAACCCTAACCCAAACACTAACACTAACCCTAACCTTAACACTAACCCAAACCCTAACACTAACCCTAACCTAAACACTAACCCAAACCCTAACCCAAACCCTAACACTAACCCTAACCTAAACACTAACCCAAACCCTAACCCAAACCCTAACACTAACCCTAACCTAAACACTAACCCAAACCCTAACACTAACCCTAACCTAAACACTAACCCAAACCCTAACACTAACCCTAACCCTAACCCTAACCCTAATTAGGGTTAACCCTAACCCTAACCCTAACCCTAACCCTAACCCAAACCCTAACCCAAACACTAACACTAACCCTAACCTAAACCCTAACCCTAACCTAAACCCTATTTAAGGGTTTGGGTTAGGGTTTGGGTTAGGGTTAGGGTTTGGGTTAGGGTTAGGGTTAGGGTTAGGGTTAGGGTTAGGGTTAGGGTTAGGGTTAACCCTAATTAAGGGTTTGGGTTAGGGTTTGGGTCAGGGTTAGGGTTAGGTTTTGAGTAAGGGTCAAGGTCAGGGACATGGTAGTATACTTTGACGAGATTTGTGAGGTGCCCTTTTTCACTTCTGCGCATGTCTGCCCTTTTCTGTGACTGCGCATGCGTGAGAAGGGTTAGGGTTAGGGTTAGGGTTAGGGTTAGGGTTAGGGTTAGCGTTTAGGTTAGGGTTAGTGTTAGTGTTAGTGTTTGGGTTTGGGTTATTTAAAAATATTTCTAAGTACAGAGTATGAAAATTGCCTTCGACTTCAATCTTCAAACAGATGTAGAATGAATTTGAATAGAGATATCTTCTTAAAGTTAACTGTTCCTAAAAGATGGAAAGGCGATCTAGAGGATGAAAACGTATTGGTATCACTGAAGTGTACGGCCGCACTCTCCGACCTCACTGCATGATAATTGAAAGATTATTTTTTTTTTTTTTTTCAAACATCATAACCGGACCCCCATCCATACACAACTCTTTCTTTTAAGAAGTTCGTGAAAAACTTAACACGAAACTGCAATAGGTTATCCTTCTACACTTACCCGTTCCGAGATAAAGTAAGGCCTCCAAATCAACAATTTTAACACATTTGGGATTTGGGTTAGGGTAAGTGTTTGACCCAAACCCTAACCCAAACACTAACCCTAACCCTAACCTTAACACTAACCCAAACCCTAACACTAACCCTAACCTAAACACTAACCCAAACCCTAACCCAAACACTAACACTAACCCTAACCTTAACACTAACCCAAACCCTAACACTAACCCTAACCTAAACACTAACCCAAACCCTAACCCAAACCCTAACACTAACCCTAACCTAAACACTAACCCAAACCCTAACCCAAACCCTAACACTAACCCTAACCTAAACACTAACCCAAACCCTAACACTAACCCTAACCTAAACACTAACCCAAACCCTAACACTAACCCTAACCCTAACCCTAACCCTAATTAGGGTTAACCCTAACCCTAACCCTAACCCTAACCCTAACCCAAACCCTAACCCAAACACTAACACTAACCCTAACCTAAACCCTAACCCTAACCTAAACCCTATTTAAGGGTTTGGGTTAGGGTTTGGGTTAGGGTTAGGGTTTGGGTTAGGGTTAGGGTTAGGGTTAGGGTTAGGGTTAGGGTTAGGGTTAGGGTTAACCCTAATTAAGGGTTTGGGTTAGGGTTTGGGTCAGGGTTAGGGTTAGGTTTTGAGTAAGGGTCAAGGTCAGGGACATGGTAGTATACTTTGACGAGATTTGTGAGGTGCCCTTTTTCACTTCTGCGCATGTCTGCCCTTTTCTGTGACTGCGCATGCGTGAGAAGGGTTAGGGTTAGGGTTAGGGTTAGGGTTAGGGTTAGGGTTAGCGTTTAGGTTAGGGTTAGTGTTAGTGTTAGTGTTTGGGTTTGGGTTATTTAAAAATATTTCTAAGTACAGAGTATGAAAATTGCCTTCGACTTCAATCTTCAAACAGATGTAGAATGAATTTGAATAGAGATATCTTCTTAAAGTTAACTGTTCCTAAAAGATGGAAAGGCGATCTAGAGGATGAAAACGTATTGGTATCACTGAAGTGTACGGCCGCACTCTCCGACCTCACTGCATGATAATTGAAAGATTATTTTTTTTTTTTTTTTCAAACATCATAACCGGACCCCCATCCATACACAACTCTTTCTTTTAAGAAGTTCGTGAAAAACTTAACACGAAACTGCAATAGGTTATCCTTCTACACTTACCCGTTCCGAGATAAAGTAAGGCCTCCAAATCAACAATTTTAACACATTTGGGATTTGGGTTAGGGTAAGTGTTTGACCCAAACCCTAACCCAAACACTAACCCTAACCCTAACCTTAACACTAACCCAAACCCTAACACTAACCCTAACCTAAACACTAACCCAAACCCTAACCCAAACACTAACACTAACCCTAACCTTAACACTAACCCAAACCCTAACACTAACCCTAACCTAAACACTAACCCAAACCCTAACCCAAACCCTAACACTAACCCTAACCTAAACACTAACCCAAACCCTAACCCAAACCCTAACACTAACCCTAACCTAAACACTAACCCAAACCCTAACACTAACCCTAACCTAAACACTAACCCAAACCCTAACACTAACCCTAACCCTAACCCTAACCCTAATTAGGGTTAACCCTAACCCTAACCCTAACCCTAACCCTAACCCAAACCCTAACCCAAACACTAACACTAACCCTAACCTAAACCCTAACCCTAACCTAAACCCTATTTAAGGGTTTGGGTTAGGGTTTGGGTTAGGGTTAGGGTTTGGGTTAGGGTTAGGGTTAGGGTTAGGGTTAGGGTTAGGGTTAGGGTTAGGGTTAACCCTAATTAAGGGTTTGGGTTAGGGTTTGGGTCAGGGTTAGGGTTAGGTTTTGAGGTTAGGGTTAGGGTTAGGGTTAGGGTTAGGGTTAGGGTTAGGGTTAGGGTTAGGGTTAGGGTTAGGGTTAGGGTTAGGGTTAGGGTTAGGGTTAGGGTTAGGGTTAGGGTTAGGGTTAGGGTTAGGGTTAGGGTTAGGGTTAGGGTTAGGGTTAGGGTTAGGGTTAGGGTTAGGGTTAGGGTTAGGGTAGTATACTTTGACGAGATTTGTGAGGTGCCCTTTTTCACTTCTGCGCATGTCTGCCCTTTTCTGTGACTGCGCATGCGTGAGAAGGGTTAGGGTTAGGGTTAGGGTTAGGGTTAGGGTTAGGGTTAGCGTTTAGGTTAGGGTTAGTGTTAGTGTTAGTGTTTGGGTTTGGGTTATTTAAAAATATTTCTAAGTACAGAGTATGAAAATTGCCTTCGACTTCAATCTTCAAACAGATGTAGAATGAATTTGAATAGAGATATCTTCTTAAAGTTAACTGTTCCTAAAAGATGGAAAGGCGATCTAGAGGATGAAAACGTATTGGTATCACTGAAGTGTACGGCCGCACTCTCCGACCTCACTGCATGATAATTGAAAGATTATTTTTTTTTTTTTTTTCAAACATCATGGGTTAGGGTTAGGGTTAGGGTTAGGGTTAGGGTTAGGGTTAGGGTTAGGGTTAGGGTTAGGGTTAGGGTTAGGGTTAGGGTTAGGGTTAGGGTTAGGGTTAGGGTTAGGGTTAGGGTAGGGTTAGGGTTAGGGTTAGGGTTAGGGTTAGGGTTAGGGTTAGGGTTAGGGTTAGGGTTGGTTAGGGTTAGGGTTAGGGTTAGGGTTAGGGTTAGGGTTAGGGTTAGGGTTAGGGTTAGGGTTAGGGTTAGGGTTAGGTTAGGGTTAGGGTTAGGGTTAGGGTTAGGGTTAGGGTTAGGGTTAGGGTTAGGGTTAGGGTTAGGGTTAGGGTTAGGGTTAGGGTTAGGGTTAGGGTTAGGGTTAGGGTTAGGGTTAGGGTTAGGGTTAGGGTTTAGGGTTAGGGTTAGGGTTAGGGTTAGGGTTAGGGTTAGGGTTAGGGTTAGGGTTAGGGTTAGGGTTAGGGTTAGGGTTAGGGTTAGGGTTAGGGTTAGGGTTAGGGTTAGGGTTAGGGTTAGGGTTAGGGTTAGGGTTAGGGTTAGGGTTAGGGTTAGGGTTAGGGTTAGGGTTAGGGTTAGGGTTAGGGTTAGGGTTAGGGTTAGGGTTAGGGTTAGGGTTAGGGTTAGGGTTAGGGTTAGGGTTAGGGTTAGGGTTAGGGTTAGGGTTAGGGTTAGGGTTAGGGTTAGGGTTAGGGTTAGGGTTAGGGTTAGGGTTAGGGTTAGGGTTAGGGTTAGGGTTAGGGTTAGGGTTAGGGTTAGGGGTTAGGGTTAGGGTTAGGGTTAGGGTTAGGGTTAGGGTTAGGGTTAGGGTTAGGGTTAGGGTTAGGGTTAGGGTTAGGGTTAGGGTTAGGGTTAGGGTTAGGGTTAGGGTTAGGGTTAGGTTAGGGTTAGGGTTAGGGTTAGGGTTAGGGTTAGGGTTAGGGTTAGGGTTAGGGTTAGGGTTAGGGTTAGGGTTAGGGTTAGGGTTAGGGTTAGGGTTTAGGGTTAGGGTTAGGGTTAGGGTTAGGGTTAGGGTTAGGGTTAGGGTTAGGGTTAGGGTTAGGGTTAGGGTTAGGGTTAGGGTTAGGGTTAGGGTTAGGGTAGTATACTTTGACGAGATTTGTGAGGTGCCCTTTTTCACTTCTGCGCATGTCTGCCCTTTTCTGTGACTGCGCATGCGTGAGAAGGGTTAGGGTTAGGGTTAGGGTTAGGGTTAGGGTTAGCGTTTAGGTTAGGGTTAGTGTTAGTGTTAGTGTTTGGGTTTGGGTTATTTAAAAATATTTCTAAGTACAGAGTATGAAAATTGCCTTCGACTTCAATCTTCAAACAGATGTAGAATGAATTTGAATAGAGATATCTTCTTAAAGTTAACTGTTCCTAAAAGATGGAAAGGCGATCTAGAGGATGAAAACGTATTGGTATCACTGAAGTGTACGGCCGCACTCTCCGACCTCACTGCATGATAATTGAAAGATTATTTTTTTTTTTTTTTTTTCAAACATCATAACCGGACCCCCATCCATACACAACTCTTTCTTTTAAGAAGTTCGTGAAAAACTTAACACGAAACTGCAATAGGTTATCCTTCTACACTTACCCGTTCCGAGATAAAGTAAGGCCTCCAAATCAACAATTTTAACACATTTGGGATTTGGGTTAGGGTAAGTGTTTGACCCAAACCCTAACCCAAACACTAACCCTAACCCTAACCTTAACACTAACCCAAACCCTAACACTAACCCTAACCTAAACACTAACCCAAACCCTAACCCAAACACTAACACTAACCCTAACCTTAACACTAACCCAAACCCTAACACTAACCCTAACCTAAACACTAACCCAAACCCTAACACTAACCCTAACCTAAACACTAACCCAAACCCTAACACTAACCCTAACCCTAACCCTAACCCTAATTAGGGTTAACCCTAACCCTAACCCTAACCCTAACCCTAACCCAAACCCTAACCCAAACACTAACACTAACCCTAACCTAAACCCTAACCCTAACCTAAACCCTATTTAAGGGTTTGGGTTAGGGTTTGGGTTAGGGTTAGGGTTTGGGTTAGGGTTAGGGTTAGGGTTTGGGTTAGGGTTAACCCTAATTAAGGGTTTGGGTTAGGGTTTGGGTCAGGGTTAGGGTTAGGTTTTGAGTAAGGGTCAAGGTCAGGGACATGGTAGTATACTTTGACGAGATTTGTGAGGTGCCCTTTTTCACTTCTGCGCATGTCTGCCCTTTTCTGTGACTGCGCATGCGTGAGAAGGGTTAGGGTTAGGGTTAGGGTTAGGGTTAGGGTTAGCGTTTAGGTTAGGGTTAGTGTTAGTGTTAGTGTTTGGGTTTGGGTTATTTAAAAATATTTCTAAGTACAGAGTATGAAAATTGCCTTCGACTTCAATCTTCAAACAGATGTAGAATGAATTTGAATAGAGATATCTTCTTAAAGTTAACTGTTCCTAAAAGATGGAAAGGCGATCTAGAGGATGAAAACGTATTGGTATCACTGAAGTGTACGGCCGCACTCTCCGACCTCACTGCATGATAATTGAAAGATTATTTTTTTTTTTTTTTTTTCAAACATCATAACCGGACCCCCATCCATACACAACTCTTTCTTTTAAGAAGTTCGTGAAAAACTTAACACGAAACTGCAATAGGTTATCCTTCTACACTTACCCGTTCCGAGATAAAGTAAGGCCTCCAAATCAACAATTTTAACACATTTGGGATTTGGGTTAGGGTAAGTGTTTGACCCAAACCCTAACCCAAACACTAACCCTAACCCTAACCTTAACACTAACCCAAACCCTAACACTAACCCTAACCTAAACACTAACCCAAACCCTAACCCAAACACTAACACTAACCCTAACCTTAACACTAACCCAAACCCTAACACTAACCCTAACCTAAACACTAACCCAAACCCTAACACTAACCCTAACCTAAACACTAACCCAAACCCTAACACTAACCCTAACCCTAACCCTAACCCTAATTAGGGTTAACCCTAACCCTAACCCTAACCCTAACCCTAACCCAAACCCTAACCCAAACACTAACACTAACCCTAACCTAAACCCTAACCCTAACCTAAACCCTATTTAAGGGTTTGGGTTAGGGTTTGGGTTAGGGTTAGGGTTTGGGTTAGGGTTAGGGTTAGGGTTTGGGTTAGGGTTAACCCTAATTAAGGGTTTGGGTTAGGGTTTGGGTCAGGGTTAGGGTTAGGTTTTGAGTAAGGGTCAAGGTCAGGGACATGGTAGTATACTTTGACGAGATTTGTGAGGTGCCCTTTTTCACTTCTGCGCATGTCTGCCCTTTTCTGTGACTGCGCATGCGTGAGAAGGGTTAGGGTTAGGGTTAGGGTTAGGGTTAGGGTTAGCGTTTAGGTTAGGGTTAGTGTTAGTGTTAGTGTTTGGGTTTGGGTTATTTAAAAATATTTCTAAGTACAGAGTATGAAAATTGCCTTCGACTTCAATCTTCAAACAGATGTAGAATGAATTTGAATAGAGATATCTTCTTAAAGTTAACTGTTCCTAAAAGATGGAAAGGCGATCTAGAGGATGAAAACGTATTGGTATCACTGAAGTGTACGGCCGCACTCTCCGACCTCACTGCATGATAATTGAAAGATTATTTTTTTTTTTTTTTTTTCAAACATCATAACCGGACCCCCATCCATACACAACTCTTTCTTTTAAGAAGTTCGTGAAAAACTTAACACGAAACTGCAATAGGTTATCCTTCTACACTTACCCGTTCCGAGATAAAGTAAGGCCTCCAAATCAACAATTTTAACACATTTGGGATTTGGGTTAGGGTAAGTGTTTGACCCAAACCCTAACCCAAACACTAACCCTAACCCTAACCTTAACACTAACCCAAACCCTAACACTAACCCTAACCTAAACACTAACCCAAACCCTAACCCAAACACTAACACTAACCCTAACCTTAACACTAACCCAAACCCTAACACTAACCCTAACCTAAACACTAACCCAAACCCTAACACTAACCCTAACCTAAACACTAACCCAAACCCTAACACTAACCCTAACCCTAACCCTAACCCTAATTAGGGTTAACCCTAACCCTAACCCTAACCCTAACCCTAACCCAAACCCTAACCCAAACACTAACACTAACCCTAACCTAAACCCTAACCCTAACCTAAACCCTATTTAAGGGTTTGGGTTAGGGTTTGGGTTAGGGTTAGGGTTTGGGTTAGGGTTAGGGTTAGGGTTTGGGTTAGGGTTAACCCTAATTAAGGGTTTGGGTTAGGGTTTGGGTCAGGGTTAGGGTTAGGTTTTGAGTAAGGGTCAAGGTCAGGGACATGGTAGTATACTTTGACGAGATTTGTGAGGTGCCCTTTTTCACTTCTGCGCATGTCTGCCCTTTTCTGTGACTGCGCATGCGTGAGAAGGGTTAGGGTTAGGGTTAGGGTTAGGGTTAGGGTTAGCGTTTAGGTTAGGGTTAGTGTTAGTGTTAGTGTTTGGGTTTGGGTTATTTAAAAATATTTCTAAGTACAGAGTATGAAAATTGCCTTCGACTTCAATCTTCAAACAGATGTAGAATGAATTTGAATAGAGATATCTTCTTAAAGTTAACTGTTCCTAAAAGATGGAAAGGCGATCTAGAGGATGAAAACGTATTGGTATCACTGAAGTGTACGGCCGCACTCTCCGACCTCACTGCATGATAATTGAAAGATTATTTTTTTTTTTTTTTTTTCAAACATCATAACCGGACCCCCATCCATACACAACTCTTTCTTTTAAGAAGTTCGTGAAAAACTTAACACGAAACTGCAATAGGTTATCCTTCTACACTTACCCGTTCCGAGATAAAGTAAGGCCTCCAAATCAACAATTTTAACACATTTGGGATTTGGGTTAGGGTAAGTGTTTGACCCAAACCCTAACCCAAACACTAACCCTAACCCTAACCTTAACACTAACCCAAACCCTAACACTAACCCTAACCTAAACACTAACCCAAACCCTAACCCAAACACTAACACTAACCCTAACCTTAACACTAACCCAAACCCTAACACTAACCCTAACCTAAACACTAACCCAAACCCTAACACTAACCCTAACCTAAACACTAACCCAAACCCTAACACTAACCCTAACCCTAACCCTAACCCTAATTAGGGTTAACCCTAACCCTAACCCTAACCCTAACCCTAACCCAAACCCTAACCCAAACACTAACACTAACCCTAACCTAAACCCTAACCCTAACCTAAACCCTATTTAAGGGTTTGGGTTAGGGTTTGGGTTAGGGTTAGGGTTTGGGTTAGGGTTAGGGTTAGGGTTTGGGTTAGGGTTAACCCTAATTAAGGGTTTGGGTTAGGGTTTGGGTCAGGGTTAGGGTTAGGTTTTGAGTAAGGGTCAAGGTCAGGGACATGGTAGTATACTTTGACGAGATTTGTGAGGTGCCCTTTTTCACTTCTGCGCATGTCTGCCCTTTTCTGTGACTGCGCATGCGTGAGAAGGGTTAGGGTTAGGGTTAGGGTTAGGGTTAGGGTTAGCGTTTAGGTTAGGGTTAGTGTTAGTGTTAGTGTTTGGGTTTGGGTTATTTAAAAATATTTCTAAGTACAGAGTATGAAAATTGCCTTCGACTTCAATCTTCAAACAGATGTAGAATGAATTTGAATAGAGATATCTTCTTAAAGTTAACTGTTCCTAAAAGATGGAAAGGCGATCTAGAGGATGAAAACGTATTGGTATCACTGAAGTGTACGGCCGCACTCTCCGACCTCACTGCATGATAATTGAAAGATTATTTTTTTTTTTTTTTTTTCAAACATCATAACCGGACCCCCATCCATACACAACTCTTTCTTTTAAGAAGTTCGTGAAAAACTTAACACGAAACTGCAATAGGTTATCCTTCTACACTTACCCGTTCCGAGATAAAGTAAGGCCTCCAAATCAACAATTTTAACACATTTGGGATTTGGGTTAGGGTAAGTGTTTGACCCAAACCCTAACCCAAACACTAACCCTAACCCTAACCTTAACACTAACCCAAACCCTAACACTAACCCTAACCTAAACACTAACCCAAACCCTAACCCAAACACTAACACTAACCCTAACCTTAACACTAACCCAAACCCTAACACTAACCCTAACCTAAACACTAACCCAAACCCTAACACTAACCCTAACCTAAACACTAACCCAAACCCTAACACTAACCCTAACCCTAACCCTAACCCTAATTAGGGTTAACCCTAACCCTAACCCTAACCCTAACCCTAACCCAAACCCTAACCCAAACACTAACACTAACCCTAACCTAAACCCTAACCCTAACCTAAACCCTATTTAAGGGTTTGGGTTAGGGTTTGGGTTAGGGTTAGGGTTTGGGTTAGGGTTAGGGTTAGGGTTTGGGTTAGGGTTAACCCTAATTAAGGGTTTGGGTTAGGGTTTGGGTCAGGGTTAGGGTTAGGTTTTGAGTAAGGGTCAAGGTCAGGGACATGGTAGTATACTTTGACGAGATTTGTGAGGTGCCCTTTTTCACTTCTGCGCATGTCTGCCCTTTTCTGTGACTGCGCATGCGTGAGAAGGGTTAGGGTTAGGGTTAGGGTTAGGGTTAGGGTTAGCGTTTAGGTTAGGGTTAGTGTTAGTGTTAGTGTTTGGGTTTGGGTTATTTAAAAATATTTCTAAGTACAGAGTATGAAAATTGCCTTCGACTTCAATCTTCAAACAGATGTAGAATGAATTTGAATAGAGATATCTTCTTAAAGTTAACTGTTCCTAAAAGATGGAAAGGCGATCTAGAGGATGAAAACGTATTGGTATCACTGAAGTGTACGGCCGCACTCTCCGACCTCACTGCATGATAATTGAAAGATTATTTTTTTTTTTTTTTTTTCAAACATCATAACCGGACCCCCATCCATACACAACTCTTTCTTTTAAGAAGTTCGTGAAAAACTTAACACGAAACTGCAATAGGTTATCCTTCTACACTTACCCGTTCCGAGATAAAGTAAGGCCTCCAAATCAACAATTTTAACACATTTGGGATTTGGGTTAGGGTAAGTGTTTGACCCAAACCCTAACCCAAACACTAACCCTAACCCTAACCTTAACACTAACCCAAACCCTAACACTAACCCTAACCTAAACACTAACCCAAACCCTAACCCAAACACTAACACTAACCCTAACCTTAACACTAACCCAAACCCTAACACTAACCCTAACCTAAACACTAACCCAAACCCTAACACTAACCCTAACCTAAACACTAACCCAAACCCTAACACTAACCCTAACCCTAACCCTAACCCTAATTAGGGTTAACCCTAACCCTAACCCTAACCCTAACCCTAACCCAAACCCTAACCCAAACACTAACACTAACCCTAACCTAAACCCTAACCCTAACCTAAACCCTATTTAAGGGTTTGGGTTAGGGTTTGGGTTAGGGTTAGGGTTTGGGTTAGGGTTAGGGTTAGGGTTTGGGTTAGGGTTAACCCTAATTAAGGGTTTGGGTTAGGGTTTGGGTCAGGGTTAGGGTTAGGTTTTGAGTAAGGGTCAAGGTCAGGGACATGGTAGTATACTTTGACGAGATTTGTGAGGTGCCCTTTTTCACTTCTGCGCATGTCTGCCCTTTTCTGTGACTGCGCATGCGTGAGAAGGGTTAGGGTTAGGGTTAGGGTTAGGGTTAGGGTTAGCGTTTAGGTTAGGGTTAGTGTTAGTGTTAGTGTTTGGGTTTGGGTTATTTAAAAATATTTCTAAGTACAGAGTATGAAAATTGCCTTCGACTTCAATCTTCAAACAGATGTAGAATGAATTTGAATAGAGATATCTTCTTAAAGTTAACTGTTCCTAAAAGATGGAAAGGCGATCTAGAGGATGAAAACGTATTGGTATCACTGAAGTGTACGGCCGCACTCTCCGACCTCACTGCATGATAATTGAAAGATTATTTTTTTTTTTTTTTTTTCAAACATCATAACCGGACCCCCATCCATACACAACTCTTTCTTTTAAGAAGTTCGTGAAAAACTTAACACGAAACTGCAATAGGTTATCCTTCTACACTTACCCGTTCCGAGATAAAGTAAGGCCTCCAAATCAACAATTTTAACACATTTGGGATTTGGGTTAGGGTAAGTGTTTGACCCAAACCCTAACCCAAACACTAACCCTAACCCTAACCTTAACACTAACCCAAACCCTAACACTAACCCTAACCTAAACACTAACCCAAACCCTAACCCAAACACTAACACTAACCCTAACCTTAACACTAACCCAAACCCTAACACTAACCCTAACCTAAACACTAACCCAAACCCTAACACTAACCCTAACCTAAACACTAACCCAAACCCTAACACTAACCCTAACCCTAACCCTAACCCTAATTAGGGTTAACCCTAACCCTAACCCTAACCCTAACCCTAACCCAAACCCTAACCCAAACACTAACACTAACCCTAACCTAAACCCTAACCCTAACCTAAACCCTATTTAAGGGTTTGGGTTAGGGTTTGGGTTAGGGTTAGGGTTTGGGTTAGGGTTAGGGTTAGGGTTTGGGTTAGGGTTAACCCTAATTAAGGGTTTGGGTTAGGGTTTGGGTCAGGGTTAGGGTTAGGTTTTGAGTAAGGGTCAAGGTCAGGGACATGGTAGTATACTTTGACGAGATTTGTGAGGTGCCCTTTTTCACTTCTGCGCATGTCTGCCCTTTTCTGTGACTGCGCATGCGTGAGAAGGGTTAGGGTTAGGGTTAGGGTTAGGGTTAGGGTTAGCGTTTAGGTTAGGGTTAGTGTTAGTGTTAGTGTTTGGGTTTGGGTTATTTAAAAATATTTCTAAGTACAGAGTATGAAAATTGCCTTCGACTTCAATCTTCAAACAGATGTAGAATGAATTTGAATAGAGATATCTTCTTAAAGTTAACTGTTCCTAAAAGATGGAAAGGCGATCTAGAGGATGAAAACGTATTGGTATCACTGAAGTGTACGGCCGCACTCTCCGACCTCACTGCATGATAATTGAAAGATTATTTTTTTTTTTTTTTTTTTCAAACATCATAACCGGACCCCCATCCATACACAACTCTTTCTTTTAAGAAGTTCGTGAAAAACTTAACACGAAACTGCAATAGGTTATCCTTCTACACTTACCCGTTCCGAGATAAAGTAAGGCCTCCAAATCAACAATTTTAACACATTTGGGATTTGGGTTAGGGTAAGTGTTTGACCCAAACCCTAACCCAAACACTAACCCTAACCCTAACCTTAACACTAACCCAAACCCTAACACTAACCCTAACCTAAACACTAACCCAAACCCTAACCCAAACACTAACACTAACCCTAACCTTAACACTAACCCAAACCCTAACACTAACCCTAACCTAAACACTAACCCAAACCCTAACACTAACCCTAACCTAAACACTAACCCAAACCCTAACACTAACCCTAACCCTAACCCTAACCCTAATTAGGGTTAACCCTAACCCTAACCCTAACCCTAACCCTAACCCAAACCCTAACCCAAACACTAACACTAACCCTAACCTAAACCCTAACCCTAACCTAAACCCTATTTAAGGGTTTGGGTTAGGGTTTGGGTTAGGGTTAGGGTTTGGGTTAGGGTTAGGGTTAGGGTTTGGGTTAGGGTTAACCCTAATTAAGGGTTTGGGTTAGGGTTTGGGTCAGGGTTAGGGTTAGGTTTTGAGTAAGGGTCAAGGTCAGGGACATGGTAGTATACTTTGACGAGATTTGTGAGGTGCCCTTTTTCACTTCTGCGCATGTCTGCCCTTTTCTGTGACTGCGCATGCGTGAGAAGGGTTAGGGTTAGGGTTAGGGTTAGGGTTAGGGTTAGCGTTTAGGTTAGGGTTAGTGTTAGTGTTAGTGTTTGGGTTTGGGTTATTTAAAAATATTTCTAAGTACAGAGTATGAAAATTGCCTTCGACTTCAATCTTCAAACAGATGTAGAATGAATTTGAATAGAGATATCTTCTTAAAGTTAACTGTTCCTAAAAGATGGAAAGGCGATCTAGAGGATGAAAACGTATTGGTATCACTGAAGTGTACGGCCGCACTCTCCGACCTCACTGCATGATAATTGAAAGATTATTTTTTTTTTTTTTTTTTCAAACATCATAACCGGACCCCCATCCATACACAACTCTTTCTTTTAAGAAGTTCGTGAAAAACTTAACACGAAACTGCAATAGGTTATCCTTCTACACTTACCCGTTCCGAGATAAAGTAAGGCCTCCAAATCAACAATTTTAACACATTTGGGATTTGGGTTAGGGTAAGTGTTTGACCCAAACCCTAACCCAAACACTAACCCTAACCCTAACCTTAACACTAACCCAAACCCTAACACTAACCCTAACCTAAACACTAACCCAAACCCTAACCCAAACACTAACACTAACCCTAACCTTAACACTAACCCAAACCCTAACACTAACCCTAACCTAAACACTAACCCAAACCCTAACACTAACCCTAACCTAAACACTAACCCAAACCCTAACACTAACCCTAACCCTAACCCTAACCCTAATTAGGGTTAACCCTAACCCTAACCCTAACCCTAACCCTAACCCAAACCCTAACCCAAACACTAACACTAACCCTAACCTAAACCCTAACCCTAACCTAAACCCTATTTAAGGGTTTGGGTTAGGGTTTGGGTTAGGGTTAGGGTTTGGGTTAGGGTTAGGGTTAGGGTTTGGGTTAGGGTTAACCCTAATTAAGGGTTTGGGTTAGGGTTTGGGTCAGGGTTAGGGTTAGGTTTTGAGTAAGGGTCAAGGTCAGGGACATGGTAGTATACTTTGACGAGATTTGTGAGGTGCCCTTTTTCACTTCTGCGCATGTCTGCCCTTTTCTGTGACTGCGCATGCGTGAGAAGGGTTAGGGTTAGGGTTAGGGTTAGGGTTAGGGTTAGCGTTTAGGTTAGGGTTAGTGTTAGTGTTAGTGTTTGGGTTTGGGTTATTTAAAAATATTTCTAAGTACAGAGTATGAAAATTGCCTTCGACTTCAATCTTCAAACAGATGTAGAATGAATTTGAATAGAGATATCTTCTTAAAGTTAACTGTTCCTAAAAGATGGAAAGGCGATCTAGAGGATGAAAACGTATTGGTATCACTGAAGTGTACGGCCGCACTCTCCGACCTCACTGCATGATAATTGAAAGATTATTTTTTTTTTTTTTTTTTCAAACATCATAACCGGACCCCCATCCATACACAACTCTTTCTTTTAAGAAGTTCGTGAAAAACTTAACACGAAACTGCAATAGGTTATCCTTCTACACTTACCCGTTCCGAGATAAAGTAAGGCCTCCAAATCAACAATTTTAACACATTTGGGATTTGGGTTAGGGTAAGTGTTTGACCCAAACCCTAACCCAAACACTAACCCTAACCCTAACCTTAACACTAACCCAAACCCTAACACTAACCCTAACCTAAACACTAACCCAAACCCTAACCCAAACACTAACACTAACCCTAACCTTAACACTAACCCAAACCCTAACACTAACCCTAACCTAAACACTAACCCAAACCCTAACACTAACCCTAACCTAAACACTAACCCAAACCCTAACACTAACCCTAACCCTAACCCTAACCCTAATTAGGGTTAACCCTAACCCTAACCCTAACCCTAACCCTAACCCAAACCCTAACCCAAACACTAACACTAACCCTAACCTAAACCCTAACCCTAACCTAAACCCTATTTAAGGGTTTGGGTTAGGGTTTGGGTTAGGGTTAGGGTTTGGGTTAGGGTTAGGGTTAGGGTTTGGGTTAGGGTTAACCCTAATTAAGGGTTTGGGTTAGGGTTTGGGTCAGGGTTAGGGTTAGGTTTTGAGTAAGGGTCAAGGTCAGGGACATGGTAGTATACTTTGACGAGATTTGTGAGGTGCCCTTTTTCACTTCTGCGCATGTCTGCCCTTTTCTGTGACTGCGCATGCGTGAGAAGGGTTAGGGTTAGGGTTAGGGTTAGGGTTAGGGTTAGCGTTTAGGTTAGGGTTAGTGTTAGTGTTAGTGTTTGGGTTTGGGTTATTTAAAAATATTTCTAAGTACAGAGTATGAAAATTGCCTTCGACTTCAATCTTCAAACAGATGTAGAATGAATTTGAATAGAGATATCTTCTTAAAGTTAACTGTTCCTAAAAGATGGAAAGGCGATCTAGAGGATGAAAACGTATTGGTATCACTGAAGTGTACGGCCGCACTCTCCGACCTCACTGCATGATAATTGAAAGATTATTTTTTTTTTTTTTTTTTCAAACATCATAACCGGACCCCCATCCATACACAACTCTTTCTTTTAAGAAGTTCGTGAAAAACTTAACACGAAACTGCAATAGGTTATCCTTCTACACTTACCCGTTCCGAGATAAAGTAAGGCCTCCAAATCAACAATTTTAACACATTTGGGATTTGGGTTAGGGTAAGTGTTTGACCCAAACCCTAACCCAAACACTAACCCTAACCCTAACCTTAACACTAACCCAAACCCTAACACTAACCCTAACCTAAACACTAACCCAAACCCTAACCCAAACACTAACACTAACCCTAACCTTAACACTAACCCAAACCCTAACACTAACCCTAACCTAAACACTAACCCAAACCCTAACACTAACCCTAACCTAAACACTAACCCAAACCCTAACACTAACCCTAACCCTAACCCTAACCCTAATTAGGGTTAACCCTAACCCTAACCCTAACCCTAACCCTAACCCAAACCCTAACCCAAACACTAACACTAACCCTAACCTAAACCCTAACCCTAACCTAAACCCTATTTAAGGGTTTGGGTTAGGGTTTGGGTTAGGGTTAGGGTTTGGGTTAGGGTTAGGGTTAGGGTTTGGGTTAGGGTTAACCCTAATTAAGGGTTTGGGTTAGGGTTTGGGTCAGGGTTAGGGTTAGGTTTTGAGTAAGGGTCAAGGTCAGGGACATGGTAGTATACTTTGACGAGATTTGTGAGGTGCCCTTTTTCACTTCTGCGCATGTCTGCCCTTTTCTGTGACTGCGCATGCGTGAGAAGGGTTAGGGTTAGGGTTAGGGTTAGGGTTAGGGTTAGCGTTTAGGTTAGGGTTAGTGTTAGTGTTAGTGTTTGGGTTTGGGTTATTTAAAAATATTTCTAAGTACAGAGTATGAAAATTGCCTTCGACTTCAATCTTCAAACAGATGTAGAATGAATTTGAATAGAGATATCTTCTTAAAGTTAACTGTTCCTAAAAGATGGAAAGGCGATCTAGAGGATGAAAACGTATTGGTATCACTGAAGTGTACGGCCGCACTCTCCGACCTCACTGCATGATAATTGAAAGATTATTTTTTTTTTTTTTTTTTCAAACATCATAACCGGACCCCCATCCATACACAACTCTTTCTTTTAAGAAGTTCGTGAAAAACTTAACACGAAACTGCAATAGGTTATCCTTCTACACTTACCCGTTCCGAGATAAAGTAAGGCCTCCAAATCAACAATTTTAACACATTTGGGATTTGGGTTAGGGTAAGTGTTTGACCCAAACCCTAACCCAAACACTAACCCTAACCCTAACCTTAACACTAACCCAAACCCTAACACTAACCCTAACCTAAACACTAACCCAAACCCTAACCCAAACACTAACACTAACCCTAACCTTAACACTAACCCAAACCCTAACACTAACCCTAACCTAAACACTAACCCAAACCCTAACACTAACCCTAACCTAAACACTAACCCAAACCCTAACACTAACCCTAACCCTAACCCTAACCCTAATTAGGGTTAACCCTAACCCTAACCCTAACCCTAACCCTAACCCAAACCCTAACCCAAACACTAACACTAACCCTAACCTAAACCCTAACCCTAACCTAAACCCTATTTAAGGGTTTGGGTTAGGGTTTGGGTTAGGGTTAGGGTTTGGGTTAGGGTTAGGGTTAGGGTTTGGGTTAGGGTTAACCCTAATTAAGGGTTTGGGTTAGGGTTTGGGTCAGGGTTAGGGTTAGGTTTTGAGTAAGGGTCAAGGTCAGGGACATGGTAGTATACTTTGACGAGATTTGTGAGGTGCCCTTTTTCACTTCTGCGCATGTCTGCCCTTTTCTGTGACTGCGCATGCGTGAGAAGGGTTAGGGTTAGGGTTAGGGTTAGGGTTAGGGTTAGCGTTTAGGTTAGGGTTAGTGTTAGTGTTAGTGTTTGGGTTTGGGTTATTTAAAAATATTTCTAAGTACAGAGTATGAAAATTGCCTTCGACTTCAATCTTCAAACAGATGTAGAATGAATTTGAATAGAGATATCTTCTTAAAGTTAACTGTTCCTAAAAGATGGAAAGGCGATCTAGAGGATGAAAACGTATTGGTATCACTGAAGTGTACGGCCGCACTCTCCGACCTCACTGCATGATAATTGAAAGATTATTTTTTTTTTTTTTTTTTCAAACATCATAACCGGACCCCCATCCATACACAACTCTTTCTTTTAAGAAGTTCGTGAAAAACTTAACACGAAACTGCAATAGGTTATCCTTCTACACTTACCCGTTCCGAGATAAAGTAAGGCCTCCAAATCAACAATTTTAACACATTTGGGAATTTGGGTTAGGGTAAGTGTTTTGACCCAAAACCCTAACCCAAACACTAACCCTAACCCTAACCTTAACACTAACCCAAACCCTAACACTAACCCTAACCTAAACACTAACCCAAACCCTAACCCAAACACTAACACTAACCCTAACCTTAACACTAACCCAAACCCTAACACTAACCCTAACCTAAACACTAACCCAAACCCTAACACTAACCCTAACCTAAACACTAACCCAAACCCTAACACTAACCCTAACCCTAACCCTAACCCTAATTAGGGTTAACCCTAACCCTAACCCTAACCCTAACCCTAACCCAAACCCTAACCCAAACACTAACACTAACCCTAACCTAAACCCTAACCCTAACCTAAACCCTATTTAAGGGTTTTGGGTTAGGGTTTGGGTTAGGGTTAGGGTTTGGGTTAGGGGTTAGGGTTAGGGGTTTGGGTTTAGGGTTAACCCTAATTAAGGGTTTTGGGTTAGGGTTTGGGTCAGGGTTAGGGTTAGGTTTTGAGTAAGGGTCAAGGTCAGGGAACATGGTAGTATACTTTGACGAGATTTGTGAGGTGCCCTTTTTCACTTCTGCGCATGTCCCTGCCCCTTTTCTGTGACTGCGCATGCGTGAGAAGGGTTAGGGTTAGGGTTAGGGTTAGGGTTAGGGTTAGCGTTTAGGTTAGGGTTAGTGTTAGTGTTAGTGTTTGGGTTTTGGGTTATTTAAAAATATTTCTAAGTACAGAGT
>NW_027267524.1:0-20593 GCF_963676685.1 Mytilus edulis | reverse complement strand
CTTAAACTTTCATGACAATCTAATTCAAACAGATCGACAAGAAAATCTGTGTGCTTGTTCGACAAGTTTTAATCATTTGTTTCAAATAAATTGTACGTTTTGATATATAAATCATACACGAAAATCTTCAGCAGGAATTTTTCTTTCAGAATATGTCATAAGAATTAAACAAAATACCACGAGTAAAGAAATATTTACGATTAATGTACAACTTGTCAATTTCTCTCGTGCGATTCTTCATCAGAAAACGTGTTGTATTATTTCACAAAAACTAGATTGTGCCGTAAAAATGATATACCTTTGTAGTAAAATCATTTCTTTATATGTTTTTGCTTTCAGATATACGTAGAAATAAAGAGACTTCCCAAAAATTTAGATTTTGCCTTCGATATGAAAGCACACAAAGATGGCAAACTTCGAAAGCGGGACTTCCTTGACCGAGATGAAAGACGTTTCAAATATTCGAATTTTTTACTGGAACTTTACAAGCTATAATTAGTATTTATTGTTTATTATTTGTTTTTGCTATAATGAATTTTTGCTAATCAGAATTCTTTCAGAAAAATAGTGAATCATATAAGCCCTGGTCAAAAAGAAAGAGGCGATTTCAAATGACGACAAAAGGCGGATACCATATTATCACAGACGACCTAATTTAAAAAAAAAATATATATATGTAGCCACATGCATGTGGAAGGAGTGGAATTCTTAAGTGTATATAACTTGACTTGCATGTATTTCACGTAAAAATATTTCACCATGCAGATGGGTATTGAAAAATAAATAAATTTATGAATGATTTATTTTCTGTTTTCTTCATTCATTGATAGCTAGATATGTTGAATATTACATCCAAGTAAATTAGTAAAAAAAATCATAGAACAATTATGTTTGGTAGGAATGCAAAATTATAAGTAAAAAAATGTCTACAACACCCGGTATTCCCAGGCGGTCACCCATCCAAGTACTAACCGGGCTCGACGTTGCTTAACTTCGGTGATCGGACGAGAACCGGTGTTTTCAACGTGATATGGTCGTAGACACAGAAGTGTTAAAATTTTTGATATATAAGGTTAGGTAGTAGCATTTTTGAAAAGAAATTTATATAAAACAGATTTTTTCAGAAGCAAAACTTTACATTAATTGTTTGGTAGAAATGCAAAATTATAGGTACAAAAAATGTCTACAACACCCGGTATTCCCAGGCGGTCACCCATCCAAGTACTAACCGGGCTCGACGTTGCTTAACTTCGGTGATCGGACGAGAACCGGTGTTTTCAACGTGATATGGTCGTAGACACAGAAGTGTCAAAATGTTTGATATATAAAGTTAGGAAGTAGCAATTTTGAACAGATCTAGAATTTGTATAAAAAAAAATTTCAGGTTTAAGATAGAAGCA
Source organism: Mytilus edulis (assembly GCF_963676685.1). Taxonomy (NCBI): domain Eukaryota; kingdom Metazoa; phylum Mollusca; class Bivalvia; order Mytilida; family Mytilidae; genus Mytilus; species Mytilus edulis. The sequence goes on along the minus strand of NW_027267524.1, from coordinate 19,193 downwards.
AAACTAAACACTTACTGCACGATCCAGAGAGTGGAAGATAGTAAAACTAGGCAAGTACACATGGACTTTATAGTAGAAAAAAATTGCAGAGAAGACAGAGAGATTTAGAATATGGGACAAGCTATATTTTATTTGTGACTAATACCATGCAACAATTTCAGACTCTTTTTGAAAAATTTTGGTAGCCCTTAAAAGGGCTGTTTAAGCTTTAAAAGCATCAGGATGCTTCCTTTATTTACTTCTTCTTTGGTGTCTTTGCCTTCTTTGGTTTAGCTGCAGCCTTTGTCTTCTTGGGAGATTTTGTGGCTTTCTTTGCAGATTTGGCAGCAGGTTTTGCAGCAGGTTTCTTTGCAGCTGGTTTCTTTGCTTTTGGTTTAGCTGCTTTCTTTTCACCTGCTGGTTTCTTTGCTGCAGGTTTCTTTGCGGCAGTCTTTTTGGTAGGTGTCTTTGCCTTCTTTGGCTTGGCGGCTTTAGGTTTAACTACTTTCTTTGCTGGTTTCTTAGCTGGTTTAGCCACTTCCCCAATCTTAAAGCTTCCAGAAGCGCCGGTACCCTTCGACTGTTTCAAGCTATTGCTCTTCACTCCTGATTTCAGAGCTAACTTCAAGTGAGTGTTTACTGTTTTTGCATCGCTACCAACGCTGAAGTTTGCTAAGATATACTTAAGGATGGCTTGACGGCTGGAGCCTCCACGCTCTTTCAAAGCAGATATAGCCTTTCCGACCATCTCGCTGTATTTTGGATGAGTAGCTACTTTCTTTGGTTTAGCTGCAACTTTCTTCTTTGGTGACTTAGCTGGGGTCTTTACTACTGGTGCTGGTGCGTCTGACATTTTGCGGTTTTGGTTGTTGAACGATGTGTGCGAATGAACGACAGATTACAATGTTTACCAAACCTCACTGACATAGTGTAATTATCTATCTAACGCGGACCTCGACGAGAGCACCCTTAAACTTTCATGACAATCTAATTCAAACAGATCGACAAGAAAATCTGTGTGCTTGTTCGACAAGTTTTAATCATTTGTTTCAAATAAATTGTACGTTTTGATATATAAATCATACACGAAAATCTTCAGCAGGAATTTTTCTTTCAGAATATGTCATAAGAATTAAACAAAATACCACGAGTAAAGAAATATTTACGATTAATGTACAACTTGTCAATTTCTCTCGTGCGATTCTTCATCAGAAAACGTGTTGTATTATTTCACAAAAACTAGATTGTGCCGTAAAAATGATATACCTTTGTAGTAAAATCATTTCTTTATATGTTTTTGCTTTCAGATATACGTAGAAATAAAGAGACTTCCCAAAAATTTAGATTTTGCCTTCGATATGAAAGCACACAAAGATGGCAAACTTCGAAAGCGGGACTTCCTTGACCGAGATGAAAGACGTTTCAAATATTCGAATTTTTTACTGGAACTTTACAAGCTATAATTAGTATTTATTGTTTATTATTTGTTTTTGCTATAATGAATTTTTGCTAATCAGAATTCTTTCAGAAAAATAGTGAATCATATAAGCCCTGGTCAAAAAGAAAGAGGCGATTTCAAATGACGACAAAAGGCGGATACCATATTATCACAGACGACCTAATTTAAAAAAAAAATATATATATGTAGCCACATGCATGTGGAAGGAGTGGAATTCTTAAGTGTATATAACTTGACTTGCATGTATTTCACGTAAAAATATTTCACCATGCAGATGGGTATTGAAAAATAAATAAATTTATGAATGATTTATTTTCTGTTTTCTTCATTCATTGATAGCTAGATATGTTGAATATTACATCCAAGTAAATTAGTAAAAAAAATCATAGAACAATTATGTTTGGTAGGAATGCAAAATTATAAGTAAAAAAATGTCTACAACACCCGGTATTCCCAGGCGGTCACCCATCCAAGTACTAACCGGGCTCGACGTTGCTTAACTTCGGTGATCGGACGAGAACCGGTGTTTTCAACGTGATATGGTCGTAGACACAGAAGTGTTAAAATTTTTGATATATAAGGTTAGGTAGTAGCATTTTTGAAAAGAAATTTATATAAAACAGATTTTTTCAGAAGCAAAACTTTACATTAATTGTTTGGTAGAAATGCAAAATTATAGGTACAAAAAATGTCTACAACACCCGGTATTCCCAGGCGGTCACCCATCCAAGTACTAACCGGGCTCGACGTTGCTTAACTTCGGTGATCGGACGAGAACCGGTGTTTTCAACGTGATATGGTCGTAGACACAGAAGTGTCAAAATGTTTGATATATAAAGTTAGGAAGTAGCAATTTTGAACAGATCTAGAATTTGTATAAAAAAAAATTTCAGGTTTAAGATAGAAGCAAAACTAAACACTTACTGCACGATCCAGAGAGTGGAAGATAGTAAAACTAGGCAAGTACACATGGACTTTATAGTAGAAAAAAATTGCAGAGAAGACAGAGAGATTTAGAATATGGGACAAGCTATATTTTATTTGTGACTAATACCATGCAACAATTTCAGACTCTTTTTGAAAAATTTTGGTAGCCCTTAAAAGGGCTGTTTAAGCTTTAAAAGCATCAGGATGCTTCCTTTATTTACTTCTTCTTTGGTGTCTTTGCCTTCTTTGGTTTAGCTGCAGCCTTTGTCTTCTTGGGAGATTTTGTGGCTTTCTTTGCAGATTTGGCAGCAGGTTTTGCAGCAGGTTTCTTTGCAGCTGGTTTCTTTGCTTTTGGTTTAGCTGCTTTCTTTTCACCTGCTGGTTTCTTTGCTGCAGGTTTCTTTGCGGCAGTCTTTTTGGTAGGTGTCTTTGCCTTCTTTGGCTTGGCGGCTTTAGGTTTAACTACTTTCTTTGCTGGTTTCTTAGCTGGTTTAGCCACTTCCCCAATCTTAAAGCTTCCAGAAGCGCCGGTACCCTTCGACTGTTTCAAGCTATTGCTCTTCACTCCTGATTTCAGAGCTAACTTCAAGTGAGTGTTTACTGTTTTTGCATCGCTACCAACGCTGAAGTTTGCTAAGATATACTTAAGGATGGCTTGACGGCTGGAGCCTCCACGCTCTTTCAAAGCAGATATAGCCTTTCCGACCATCTCGCTGTATTTTGGATGAGTAGCTACTTTCTTTGGTTTAGCTGCAACTTTCTTCTTTGGTGACTTAGCTGGGGTCTTTACTACTGGTGCTGGTGCGTCTGACATTTTGCGGTTTTGGTTGTTGAACGATGTGTGCGAATGAACGACAGATTACAATGTTTACCAAACCTCACTGACATAGTGTAATTATCTATCTAACGCGGACCTCGACGAGAGCACCCTTAAACTTTCATGACAATCTAATTCAAACAGATCGACAAGAAAATCTGTGTGCTTGTTCGACAAGTTTTAATCATTTGTTTCAAATAAATTGTACGTTTTGATATATAAATCATACACGAAAATCTTCAGCAGGAATTTTTCTTTCAGAATATGTCATAAGAATTAAACAAAATACCACGAGTAAAGAAATATTTACGATTAATGTACAACTTGTCAATTTCTCTCGTGCGATTCTTCATCAGAAAACGTGTTGTATTATTTCACAAAAACTAGATTGTGCCGTAAAAATGATATACCTTTGTAGTAAAATCATTTCTTTATATGTTTTTGCTTTCAGATATACGTAGAAATAAAGAGACTTCCCAAAAATTTAGATTTTGCCTTCGATATGAAAGCACACAAAGATGGCAAACTTCGAAAGCGGGACTTCCTTGACCGAGATGAAAGACGTTTCAAATATTCGAATTTTTTACTGGAACTTTACAAGCTATAATTAGTATTTATTGTTTATTATTTGTTTTTGCTATAATGAATTTTTGCTAATCAGAATTCTTTCAGAAAAATAGTGAATCATATAAGCCCTGGTCAAAAAGAAAGAGGCGATTTCAAATGACGACAAAAGGCGGATACCATATTATCACAGACGACCTAATTTAAAAAAAAAATATATATATGTAGCCACATGCATGTGGAAGGAGTGGAATTCTTAAGTGTATATAACTTGACTTGCATGTATTTCACGTAAAAATATTTCACCATGCAGATGGGTATTGAAAAATAAATAAATTTATGAATGATTTATTTTCTGTTTTCTTCATTCATTGATAGCTAGATATGTTGAATATTACATCCAAGTAAATTAGTAAAAAAAATCATAGAACAATTATGTTTGGTAGGAATGCAAAATTATAAGTAAAAAAATGTCTACAACACCCGGTATTCCCAGGCGGTCACCCATCCAAGTACTAACCGGGCTCGACGTTGCTTAACTTCGGTGATCGGACGAGAACCGGTGTTTTCAACGTGATATGGTCGTAGACACAGAAGTGTTAAAATTTTTGATATATAAGGTTAGGTAGTAGCATTTTTGAAAAGAAATTTATATAAAACAGATTTTTTCAGAAGCAAAACTTTACATTAATTGTTTGGTAGAAATGCAAAATTATAGGTACAAAAAATGTCTACAACACCCGGTATTCCCAGGCGGTCACCCATCCAAGTACTAACCGGGCTCGACGTTGCTTAACTTCGGTGATCGGACGAGAACCGGTGTTTTCAACGTGATATGGTCGTAGACACAGAAGTGTCAAAATGTTTGATATATAAAGTTAGGAAGTAGCAATTTTGAACAGATCTAGAATTTGTATAAAAAAAAATTTCAGGTTTAAGATAGAAGCAAAACTAAACACTTACTGCACGATCCAGAGAGTGGAAGATAGTAAAACTAGGCAAGTACACATGGACTTTATAGTAGAAAAAAATTGCAGAGAAGACAGAGAGATTTAGAATATGGGACAAGCTATATTTTATTTGTGACTAATACCATGCAACAATTTCAGACTCTTTTTGAAAAATTTTGGTAGCCCTTAAAAGGGCTGTTTAAGCTTTAAAAGCATCAGGATGCTTCCTTTATTTACTTCTTCTTTGGTGTCTTTGCCTTCTTTGGTTTAGCTGCAGCCTTTGTCTTCTTGGGAGATTTTGTGGCTTTCTTTGCAGATTTGGCAGCAGGTTTTGCAGCAGGTTTCTTTGCAGCTGGTTTCTTTGCTTTTGGTTTAGCTGCTTTCTTTTCACCTGCTGGTTTCTTTGCTGCAGGTTTCTTTGCGGCAGTCTTTTTGGTAGGTGTCTTTGCCTTCTTTGGCTTGGCGGCTTTAGGTTTAACTACTTTCTTTGCTGGTTTCTTAGCTGGTTTAGCCACTTCCCCAATCTTAAAGCTTCCAGAAGCGCCGGTACCCTTCGACTGTTTCAAGCTATTGCTCTTCACTCCTGATTTCAGAGCTAACTTCAAGTGAGTGTTTACTGTTTTTGCATCGCTACCAACGCTGAAGTTTGCTAAGATATACTTAAGGATGGCTTGACGGCTGGAGCCTCCACGCTCTTTCAAAGCAGATATAGCCTTTCCGACCATCTCGCTGTATTTTGGATGAGTAGCTACTTTCTTTGGTTTAGCTGCAACTTTCTTCTTTGGTGACTTAGCTGGGGTCTTTACTACTGGTGCTGGTGCGTCTGACATTTTGCGGTTTTGGTTGTTGAACGATGTGTGCGAATGAACGACAGATTACAATGTTTACCAAACCTCACTGACATAGTGTAATTATCTATCTAACGCGGACCTCGACGAGAGCACCCTTAAACTTTCATGACAATCTAATTCAAACAGATCGACAAGAAAATCTGTGTGCTTGTTCGACAAGTTTTAATCATTTGTTTCAAATAAATTGTACGTTTTGATATATAAATCATACACGAAAATCTTCAGCAGGAATTTTTCTTTCAGAATATGTCATAAGAATTAAACAAAATACCACGAGTAAAGAAATATTTACGATTAATGTACAACTTGTCAATTTCTCTCGTGCGATTCTTCATCAGAAAACGTGTTGTATTATTTCACAAAAACTAGATTGTGCCGTAAAAATGATATACCTTTGTAGTAAAATCATTTCTTTATATGTTTTTGCTTTCAGATATACGTAGAAATAAAGAGACTTCCCAAAAATTTAGATTTTGCCTTCGATATGAAAGCACACAAAGATGGCAAACTTCGAAAGCGGGACTTCCTTGACCGAGATGAAAGACGTTTCAAATATTCGAATTTTTTACTGGAACTTTACAAGCTATAATTAGTATTTATTGTTTATTATTTGTTTTTGCTATAATGAATTTTTGCTAATCAGAATTCTTTCAGAAAAATAGTGAATCATATAAGCCCTGGTCAAAAAGAAAGAGGCGATTTCAAATGACGACAAAAGGCGGATACCATATTATCACAGACGACCTAATTTAAAAAAAAAATATATATATGTAGCCACATGCATGTGGAAGGAGTGGAATTCTTAAGTGTATATAACTTGACTTGCATGTATTTCACGTAAAAATATTTCACCATGCAGATGGGTATTGAAAAATAAATAAATTTATGAATGATTTATTTTCTGTTTTCTTCATTCATTGATAGCTAGATATGTTGAATATTACATCCAAGTAAATTAGTAAAAAAAATCATAGAACAATTATGTTTGGTAGGAATGCAAAATTATAAGTAAAAAAATGTCTACAACACCCGGTATTCCCAGGCGGTCACCCATCCAAGTACTAACCGGGCTCGACGTTGCTTAACTTCGGTGATCGGACGAGAACCGGTGTTTTCAACGTGATATGGTCGTAGACACAGAAGTGTTAAAATTTTTGATATATAAGGTTAGGTAGTAGCATTTTTGAAAAGAAATTTATATAAAACAGATTTTTTCAGAAGCAAAACTTTACATTAATTGTTTGGTAGAAATGCAAAATTATAGGTACAAAAAATGTCTACAACACCCGGTATTCCCAGGCGGTCACCCATCCAAGTACTAACCGGGCTCGACGTTGCTTAACTTCGGTGATCGGACGAGAACCGGTGTTTTCAACGTGATATGGTCGTAGACACAGAAGTGTCAAAATGTTTGATATATAAAGTTAGGAAGTAGCAATTTTGAACAGATCTAGAATTTGTATAAAAAAAAATTTCAGGTTTAAGATAGAAGCAAAACTAAACACTTACTGCACGATCCAGAGAGTGGAAGATAGTAAAACTAGGCAAGTACACATGGACTTTATAGTAGAAAAAAATTGCAGAGAAGACAGAGAGATTTAGAATATGGGACAAGCTATATTTTATTTGTGACTAATACCATGCAACAATTTCAGACTCTTTTTGAAAAATTTTGGTAGCCCTTAAAAGGGCTGTTTAAGCTTTAAAAGCATCAGGATGCTTCCTTTATTTACTTCTTCTTTGGTGTCTTTGCCTTCTTTGGTTTAGCTGCAGCCTTTGTCTTCTTGGGAGATTTTGTGGCTTTCTTTGCAGATTTGGCAGCAGGTTTTGCAGCAGGTTTCTTTGCAGCTGGTTTCTTTGCTTTTGGTTTAGCTGCTTTCTTTTCACCTGCTGGTTTCTTTGCTGCAGGTTTCTTTGCGGCAGTCTTTTTGGTAGGTGTCTTTGCCTTCTTTGGCTTGGCGGCTTTAGGTTTAACTACTTTCTTTGCTGGTTTCTTAGCTGGTTTAGCCACTTCCCCAATCTTAAAGCTTCCAGAAGCGCCGGTACCCTTCGACTGTTTCAAGCTATTGCTCTTCACTCCTGATTTCAGAGCTAACTTCAAGTGAGTGTTTACTGTTTTTGCATCGCTACCAACGCTGAAGTTTGCTAAGATATACTTAAGGATGGCTTGACGGCTGGAGCCTCCACGCTCTTTCAAAGCAGATATAGCCTTTCCGACCATCTCGCTGTATTTTGGATGAGTAGCTACTTTCTTTGGTTTAGCTGCAACTTTCTTCTTTGGTGACTTAGCTGGGGTCTTTACTACTGGTGCTGGTGCGTCTGACATTTTGCGGTTTTGGTTGTTGAACGATGTGTGCGAATGAACGACAGATTACAATGTTTACCAAACCTCACTGACATAGTGTAATTATCTATCTAACGCGGACCTCGACGAGAGCACCCTTAAACTTTCATGACAATCTAATTCAAACAGATCGACAAGAAAATCTGTGTGCTTGTTCGACAAGTTTTAATCATTTGTTTCAAATAAATTGTACGTTTTGATATATAAATCATACACGAAAATCTTCAGCAGGAATTTTTCTTTCAGAATATGTCATAAGAATTAAACAAAATACCACGAGTAAAGAAATATTTACGATTAATGTACAACTTGTCAATTTCTCTCGTGCGATTCTTCATCAGAAAACGTGTTGTATTATTTCACAAAAACTAGATTGTGCCGTAAAAATGATATACCTTTGTAGTAAAATCATTTCTTTATATGTTTTTGCTTTCAGATATACGTAGAAATAAAGAGACTTCCCAAAAATTTAGATTTTGCCTTCGATATGAAAGCACACAAAGATGGCAAACTTCGAAAGCGGGACTTCCTTGACCGAGATGAAAGACGTTTCAAATATTCGAATTTTTTACTGGAACTTTACAAGCTATAATTAGTATTTATTGTTTATTATTTGTTTTTGCTATAATGAATTTTTGCTAATCAGAATTCTTTCAGAAAAATAGTGAATCATATAAGCCCTGGTCAAAAAGAAAGAGGCGATTTCAAATGACGACAAAAGGCGGATACCATATTATCACAGACGACCTAATTTAAAAAAAAAATATATATATGTAGCCACATGCATGTGGAAGGAGTGGAATTCTTAAGTGTATATAACTTGACTTGCATGTATTTCACGTAAAAATATTTCACCATGCAGATGGGTATTGAAAAATAAATAAATTTATGAATGATTTATTTTCTGTTTTCTTCATTCATTGATAGCTAGATATGTTGAATATTACATCCAAGTAAATTAGTAAAAAAAATCATAGAACAATTATGTTTGGTAGGAATGCAAAATTATAAGTAAAAAAATGTCTACAACACCCGGTATTCCCAGGCGGTCACCCATCCAAGTACTAACCGGGCTCGACGTTGCTTAACTTCGGTGATCGGACGAGAACCGGTGTTTTCAACGTGATATGGTCGTAGACACAGAAGTGTTAAAATTTTTGATATATAAGGTTAGGTAGTAGCATTTTTGAAAAGAAATTTATATAAAACAGATTTTTTCAGAAGCAAAACTTTACATTAATTGTTTGGTAGAAATGCAAAATTATAGGTACAAAAAATGTCTACAACACCCGGTATTCCCAGGCGGTCACCCATCCAAGTACTAACCGGGCTCGACGTTGCTTAACTTCGGTGATCGGACGAGAACCGGTGTTTTCAACGTGATATGGTCGTAGACACAGAAGTGTCAAAATGTTTGATATATAAAGTTAGGAAGTAGCAATTTTGAACAGATCTAGAATTTGTATAAAAAAAAATTTCAGGTTTAAGATAGAAGCAAAACTAAACACTTACTGCACGATCCAGAGAGTGGAAGATAGTAAAACTAGGCAAGTACACATGGACTTTATAGTAGAAAAAAATTGCAGAGAAGACAGAGAGATTTAGAATATGGGACAAGCTATATTTTATTTGTGACTAATACCATGCAACAATTTCAGACTCTTTTTGAAAAATTTTGGTAGCCCTTAAAAGGGCTGTTTAAGCTTTAAAAGCATCAGGATGCTTCCTTTATTTACTTCTTCTTTGGTGTCTTTGCCTTCTTTGGTTTAGCTGCAGCCTTTGTCTTCTTGGGAGATTTTGTGGCTTTCTTTGCAGATTTGGCAGCAGGTTTTGCAGCAGGTTTCTTTGCAGCTGGTTTCTTTGCTTTTGGTTTAGCTGCTTTCTTTTCACCTGCTGGTTTCTTTGCTGCAGGTTTCTTTGCGGCAGTCTTTTTGGTAGGTGTCTTTGCCTTCTTTGGCTTGGCGGCTTTAGGTTTAACTACTTTCTTTGCTGGTTTCTTAGCTGGTTTAGCCACTTCCCCAATCTTAAAGCTTCCAGAAGCGCCGGTACCCTTCGACTGTTTCAAGCTATTGCTCTTCACTCCTGATTTCAGAGCTAACTTCAAGTGAGTGTTTACTGTTTTTGCATCGCTACCAACGCTGAAGTTTGCTAAGATATACTTAAGGATGGCTTGACGGCTGGAGCCTCCACGCTCTTTCAAAGCAGATATAGCCTTTCCGACCATCTCGCTGTATTTTGGATGAGTAGCTACTTTCTTTGGTTTAGCTGCAACTTTCTTCTTTGGTGACTTAGCTGGGGTCTTTACTACTGGTGCTGGTGCGTCTGACATTTTGCGGTTTTGGTTGTTGAACGATGTGTGCGAATGAACGACAGATTACAATGTTTACCAAACCTCACTGACATAGTGTAATTATCTATCTAACGCGGACCTCGACGAGAGCACCCTTAAACTTTCATGACAATCTAATTCAAACAGATCGACAAGAAAATCTGTGTGCTTGTTCGACAAGTTTTAATCATTTGTTTCAAATAAATTGTACGTTTTGATATATAAATCATACACGAAAATCTTCAGCAGGAATTTTTCTTTCAGAATATGTCATAAGAATTAAACAAAATACCACGAGTAAAGAAATATTTACGATTAATGTACAACTTGTCAATTTCTCTCGTGCGATTCTTCATCAGAAAACGTGTTGTATTATTTCACAAAAACTAGATTGTGCCGTAAAAATGATATACCTTTGTAGTAAAATCATTTCTTTATATGTTTTTGCTTTCAGATATACGTAGAAATAAAGAGACTTCCCAAAAATTTAGATTTTGCCTTCGATATGAAAGCACACAAAGATGGCAAACTTCGAAAGCGGGACTTCCTTGACCGAGATGAAAGACGTTTCAAATATTCGAATTTTTTACTGGAACTTTACAAGCTATAATTAGTATTTATTGTTTATTATTTGTTTTTGCTATAATGAATTTTTGCTAATCAGAATTCTTTCAGAAAAATAGTGAATCATATAAGCCCTGGTCAAAAAGAAAGAGGCGATTTCAAATGACGACAAAAGGCGGATACCATATTATCACAGACGACCTAATTTAAAAAAAAAATATATATATGTAGCCACATGCATGTGGAAGGAGTGGAATTCTTAAGTGTATATAACTTGACTTGCATGTATTTCACGTAAAAATATTTCACCATGCAGATGGGTATTGAAAAATAAATAAATTTATGAATGATTTATTTTCTGTTTTCTTCATTCATTGATAGCTAGATATGTTGAATATTACATCCAAGTAAATTAGTAAAAAAAATCATAGAACAATTATGTTTGGTAGGAATGCAAAATTATAAGTAAAAAAATGTCTACAACACCCGGTATTCCCAGGCGGTCACCCATCCAAGTACTAACCGGGCTCGACGTTGCTTAACTTCGGTGATCGGACGAGAACCGGTGTTTTCAACGTGATATGGTCGTAGACACAGAAGTGTTAAAATTTTTGATATATAAGGTTAGGTAGTAGCATTTTTGAAAAGAAATTTATATAAAACAGATTTTTTCAGAAGCAAAACTTTACATTAATTGTTTGGTAGAAATGCAAAATTATAGGTACAAAAAATGTCTACAACACCCGGTATTCCCAGGCGGTCACCCATCCAAGTACTAACCGGGCTCGACGTTGCTTAACTTCGGTGATCGGACGAGAACCGGTGTTTTCAACGTGATATGGTCGTAGACACAGAAGTGTCAAAATGTTTGATATATAAAGTTAGGAAGTAGCAATTTTGAACAGATCTAGAATTTGTATAAAAAAAAATTTCAGGTTTAAGATAGAAGCAAAACTAAACACTTACTGCACGATCCAGAGAGTGGAAGATAGTAAAACTAGGCAAGTACACATGGACTTTATAGTAGAAAAAAATTGCAGAGAAGACAGAGAGATTTAGAATATGGGACAAGCTATATTTTATTTGTGACTAATACCATGCAACAATTTCAGACTCTTTTTGAAAAATTTTGGTAGCCCTTAAAAGGGCTGTTTAAGCTTTAAAAGCATCAGGATGCTTCCTTTATTTACTTCTTCTTTGGTGTCTTTGCCTTCTTTGGTTTAGCTGCAGCCTTTGTCTTCTTGGGAGATTTTGTGGCTTTCTTTGCAGATTTGGCAGCAGGTTTTGCAGCAGGTTTCTTTGCAGCTGGTTTCTTTGCTTTTGGTTTAGCTGCTTTCTTTTCACCTGCTGGTTTCTTTGCTGCAGGTTTCTTTGCGGCAGTCTTTTTGGTAGGTGTCTTTGCCTTCTTTGGCTTGGCGGCTTTAGGTTTAACTACTTTCTTTGCTGGTTTCTTAGCTGGTTTAGCCACTTCCCCAATCTTAAAGCTTCCAGAAGCGCCGGTACCCTTCGACTGTTTCAAGCTATTGCTCTTCACTCCTGATTTCAGAGCTAACTTCAAGTGAGTGTTTACTGTTTTTGCATCGCTACCAACGCTGAAGTTTGCTAAGATATACTTAAGGATGGCTTGACGGCTGGAGCCTCCACGCTCTTTCAAAGCAGATATAGCCTTTCCGACCATCTCGCTGTATTTTGGATGAGTAGCTACTTTCTTTGGTTTAGCTGCAACTTTCTTCTTTGGTGACTTAGCTGGGGTCTTTACTACTGGTGCTGGTGCGTCTGACATTTTGCGGTTTTGGTTGTTGAACGATGTGTGCGAATGAACGACAGATTACAATGTTTACCAAACCTCACTGACATAGTGTAATTATCTATCTAACGCGGACCTCGACGAGAGCACCCTTAAACTTTCATGACAATCTAATTCAAACAGATCGACAAGAAAATCTGTGTGCTTGTTCGACAAGTTTTAATCATTTGTTTCAAATAAATTGTACGTTTTGATATATAAATCATACACGAAAATCTTCAGCAGGAATTTTTCTTTCAGAATATGTCATAAGAATTAAACAAAATACCACGAGTAAAGAAATATTTACGATTAATGTACAACTTGTCAATTTCTCTCGTGCGATTCTTCATCAGAAAACGTGTTGTATTATTTCACAAAAACTAGATTGTGCCGTAAAAATGATATACCTTTGTAGTAAAATCATTTCTTTATATGTTTTTGCTTTCAGATATACGTAGAAATAAAGAGACTTCCCAAAAATTTAGATTTTGCCTTCGATATGAAAGCACACAAAGATGGCAAACTTCGAAAGCGGGACTTCCTTGACCGAGATGAAAGACGTTTCAAATATTCGAATTTTTTACTGGAACTTTACAAGCTATAATTAGTATTTATTGTTTATTATTTGTTTTTGCTATAATGAATTTTTGCTAATCAGAATTCTTTCAGAAAAATAGTGAATCATATAAGCCCTGGTCAAAAAGAAAGAGGCGATTTCAAATGACGACAAAAGGCGGATACCATATTATCACAGACGACCTAATTTAAAAAAAAATATATATATATGTAGCCACATGCATGTGGAAGGAGTGGAATTCTTAAGTGTATATAACTTGACTTGCATGTATTTCACGTAAAAATATTTCACCATGCAGATGGGTATTGAAAAATAAATAAATTTATGAATGATTTATTTTCTGTTTTCTTCATTCATTGATAGCTAGATATGTTGAATATTACATCCAAGTAAATTAGTAAAAAAAATCATAGAACAATTATGTTTGGTAGGAATGCAAAATTATAAGTAAAAAAATGTCTACAACACCCGGTATTCCCAGGCGGTCACCCATCCAAGTACTAACCGGGCTCGACGTTGCTTAACTTCGGTGATCGGACGAGAACCGGTGTTTTCAACGTGATATGGTCGTAGACACAGAAGTGTTAAAATTTTTGATATATAAGGTTAGGTAGTAGCATTTTTGAAAAGAAATTTATATAAAACAGATTTTTTCAGAAGCAAAACTTTACATTAATTGTTTGGTAGAAATGCAAAATTATAGGTACAAAAAATGTCTACAACACCCGGTATTCCCAGGCGGTCACCCATCCAAGTACTAACCGGGCTCGACGTTGCTTAACTTCGGTGATCGGACGAGAACCGGTGTTTTCAACGTGATATGGTCGTAGACACAGAAGTGTCAAAATGTTTGATATATAAAGTTAGGAAGTAGCAATTTTGAACAGATCTAGAATTTGTATAAAAAAAAATTTCAGGTTTAAGATAGAAGCAAAACTAAACACTTACTGCACGATCCAGAGAGTGGAAGATAGTAAAACTAGGCAAGTACACATGGACTTTATAGTAGAAAAAAATTGCAGAGAAGACAGAGAGATTTAGAATATGGGACAAGCTATATTTTATTTGTGACTAATACCATGCAACAATTTCAGACTCTTTTTGAAAAATTTTGGTAGCCCTTAAAAGGGCTGTTTAAGCTTTAAAAGCATCAGGATGCTTCCTTTATTTACTTCTTCTTTGGTGTCTTTGCCTTCTTTGGTTTAGCTGCAGCCTTTGTCTTCTTGGGAGATTTTGTGGCTTTCTTTGCAGATTTGGCAGCAGGTTTTGCAGCAGGTTTCTTTGCAGCTGGTTTCTTTGCTTTTGGTTTAGCTGCTTTCTTTTCACCTGCTGGTTTCTTTGCTGCAGGTTTCTTTGCGGCAGTCTTTTTGGTAGGTGTCTTTGCCTTCTTTGGCTTGGCGGCTTTAGGTTTAACTACTTTCTTTGCTGGTTTCTTAGCTGGTTTAGCCACTTCCCCAATCTTAAAGCTTCCAGAAGCGCCGGTACCCTTCGACTGTTTCAAGCTATTGCTCTTCACTCCTGATTTCAGAGCTAACTTCAAGTGAGTGTTTACTGTTTTTGCATCGCTACCAACGCTGAAGTTTGCTAAGATATACTTAAGGATGGCTTGACGGCTGGAGCCTCCACGCTCTTTCAAAGCAGATATAGCCTTTCCGACCATCTCGCTGTATTTTGGATGAGTAGCTACTTTCTTTGGTTTAGCTGCAACTTTCTTCTTTGGTGACTTAGCTGGGGTCTTTACTACTGGTGCTGGTGCGTCTGACATTTTGCGGTTTTGGTTGTTGAACGATGTGTGCGAATGAACGACAGATTACAATGTTTACCAAACCTCACTGACATAGTGTAATTATCTATCTAACGCGGACCTCGACGAGAGCACCCTTAAACTTTCATGACAATCTAATTCAAACAGATCGACAAGAAAATCTGTGTGCTTGTTCGACAAGTTTTAATCATTTGTTTCAAATAAATTGTACGTTTTGATATATAAATCATACACGAAAATCTTCAGCAGGAATTTTTCTTTCAGAATATGTCATAAGAATTAAACAAAATACCACGAGTAAAGAAATATTTACGATTAATGTACAACTTGTCAATTTCTCTCGTGCGATTCTTCATCAGAAAACGTGTTGTATTATTTCACAAAAACTAGATTGTGCCGTAAAAATGATATACCTTTGTAGTAAAATCATTTCTTTATATGTTTTTGCTTTCAGATATACGTAGAAATAAAGAGACTTCCCAAAAATTTAGATTTTGCCTTCGATATGAAAGCACACAAAGATGGCAAACTTCGAAAGCGGGACTTCCTTGACCGAGATGAAAGACGTTTCAAATATTCGAATTTTTTACTGGAACTTTACAAGCTATAATTAGTATTTATTGTTTATTATTTGTTTTTGCTATAATGAATTTTTGCTAATCAGAATTCTTTCAGAAAAATAGTGAATCATATAAGCCCTGGTCAAAAAGAAAGAGGCGATTTCAAATGACGACAAAAGGCGGATACCATATTATCACAGACGACCTAATTTAAAAAAAAAATATATATATGTAGCCACATGCATGTGGAAGGAGTGGAATTCTTAAGTGTATATAACTTGACTTGCATGTATTTCACGTAAAAATATTTCACCATGCAGATGGGTATTGAAAAATAAATAAATTTATGAATGATTTATTTTCTGTTTTCTTCATTCATTGATAGCTAGATATGTTGAATATTACATCCAAGTAAATTAGTAAAAAAAATCATAGAACAATTATGTTTGGTAGGAATGCAAAATTATAAGTAAAAAAATGTCTACAACACCCGGTATTCCCAGGCGGTCACCCATCCAAGTACTAACCGGGCTCGACGTTGCTTAACTTCGGTGATCGGACGAGAACCGGTGTTTTCAACGTGATATGGTCGTAGACACAGAAGTGTTAAAATTTTTGATATATAAGGTTAGGTAGTAGCATTTTTGAAAAGAAATTTATATAAAACAGATTTTTTCAGAAGCAAAACTTTACATTAATTGTTTGGTAGAAATGCAAAATTATAGGTACAAAAAATGTCTACAACACCCGGTATTCCCAGGCGGTCACCCATCCAAGTACTAACCGGGCTCGACGTTGCTTAACTTCGGTGATCGGACGAGAACCGGTGTTTTCAACGTGATATGGTCGTAGACACAGAAGTGTCAAAATGTTTGATATATAAAGTTAGGAAGTAGCAATTTTGAACAGATCTAGAATTTGTATAAAAAAAAATTTCAGGTTTAAGATAGAAGCAAAACTAAACACTTACTGCACGATCCAGAGAGTGGAAGATAGTAAAACTAGGCAAGTACACATGGACTTTATAGTAGAAAAAAATTGCAGAGAAGACAGAGAGATTTAGAATATGGGACAAGCTATATTTTATTTGTGACTAATACCATGCAACAATTTCAGACTCTTTTTGAAAAATTTTGGTAGCCCTTAAAAGGGCTGTTTAAGCTTTAAAAGCATCAGGATGCTTCCTTTATTTACTTCTTCTTTGGTGTCTTTGCCTTCTTTGGTTTAGCTGCAGCCTTTGTCTTCTTGGGAGATTTTGTGGCTTTCTTTGCAGATTTGGCAGCAGGTTTTGCAGCAGGTTTCTTTGCAGCTGGTTTCTTTGCTTTTGGTTTAGCTGCTTTCTTTTCACCTGCTGGTTTCTTTGCTGCAGGTTTCTTTGCGGCAGTCTTTTTGGTAGGTGTCTTTGCCTTCTTTGGCTTGGCGGCTTTAGGTTTAACTACTTTCTTTGCTGGTTTCTTAGCTGGTTTAGCCACTTCCCCAATCTTAAAGCTTCCAGAAGCGCCGGTACCCTTCGACTGTTTCAAGCTATTGCTCTTCACTCCTGATTTCAGAGCTAACTTCAAGTGAGTGTTTACTGTTTTTGCATCGCTACCAACGCTGAAGTTTGCTAAGATATACTTAAGGATGGCTTGACGGCTGGAGCCTCCACGCTCTTTCAAAGCAGATATAGCCTTTCCGACCATCTCGCTGTATTTTGGATGAGTAGCTACTTTCTTTGGTTTAGCTGCAACTTTCTTCTTTGGTGACTTAGCTGGGGTCTTTACTACTGGTGCTGGTGCGTCTGACATTTTGCGGTTTTGGTTGTTGAACGATGTGTGCGAATGAACGACAGATTACAATGTTTACCAAACCTCACTGACATAGTGTAATTATCTATCTAACGCGGACCTCGACGAGAGCACCCTTAAACTTTCATGACAATCTAATTCAAACAGATCGACAAGAAAATCTGTGTGCTTGTTCGACAAGTTTTAATCATTTGTTTCAAATAAATTGTACGTTTTGATATATAAATCATACACGAAAATCTTCAGCAGGAATTTTTCTTTCAGAATATGTCATAAGAATTAAACAAAATACCACGAGTAAAGAAATATTTACGATTAATGTACAACTTGTCAATTTCTCTCGTGCGATTCTTCATCAGAAAACGTGTTGTATTATTTCACAAAAACTAGATTGTGCCGTAAAAATGATATACCTTTGTAGTAAAATCATTTCTTTATATGTTTTTGCTTTCAGATATACGTAGAAATAAAGAGACTTCCCAAAAATTTAGATTTTGCCTTCGATATGAAAGCACACAAAGATGGCAAACTTCGAAAGCGGGACTTCCTTGACCGAGATGAAAGACGTTTCAAATATTCGAATTTTTTACTGGAACTTTACAAGCTATAATTAGTATTTATTGTTTATTATTTGTTTTTGCTATAATGAATTTTTGCTAATCAGAATTCTTTCAGAAAAATAGTGAATCATATAAGCCCTGGTCAAAAAGAAAGAGGCGATTTCAAATGACGACAAAAGGCGGATACCATATTATCACAGACGACCTAATTTAAAAAAAAAATATATATATGTAGCCACATGCATGTGGAAGGAGTGGAATTCTTAAGTGTATATAACTTGACTTGCATGTATTTCACGTAAAAATATTTCACCATGCAGATGGGTATTGAAAAATAAATAAATTTATGAATGATTTATTTTCTGTTTTCTTCATTCATTGATAGCTAGATATGTTGAATATTACATCCAAGTAAATTAGTAAAAAAAATCATAGAACAATTATGTTTGGTAGGAATGCAAAATTATAAGTAAAAAAATGTCTACAACACCCGGTATTCCCAGGCGGTCACCCATCCAAGTACTAACCGGGCTCGACGTTGCTTAACTTCGGTGATCGGACGAGAACCGGTGTTTTCAACGTGATATGGTCGTAGACACAGAAGTGTTAAAATTTTTGATATATAAGGTTAGGTAGTAGCATTTTTGAAAAGAAATTTATATAAAACAGATTTTTTCAGAAGCAAAACTTTACATTAATTGTTTGGTAGAAATGCAAAATTATAGGTACAAAAAATGTCTACAACACCCGGTATTCCCAGGCGGTCACCCATCCAAGTACTAACCGGGCTCGACGTTGCTTAACTTCGGTGATCGGACGAGAACCGGTGTTTTCAACGTGATATGGTCGTAGACACAGAAGTGTCAAAATGTTTGATATATAAAGTTAGGAAGTAGCAATTTTGAACAGATCTAGAATTTGTATAAAAAAAAATTTCAGGTTTAAGATAGAAGCAAAACTAAACACTTACTGCACGATCCAGAGAGTGGAAGATAGTAAAACTAGGCAAGTACACATGGACTTTATAGTAGAAAAAAATTGCAGAGAAGACAGAGAGATTTAGAATATGGGACAAGCTATATTTTATTTGTGACTAATACCATGCAACAATTTCAGACTCTTTTTGAAAAATTTTGGTAGCCCTTAAAAGGGCTGTTTAAGCTTTAAAAGCATCAGGATGCTTCCTTTATTTACTTCTTCTTTGGTGTCTTTGCCTTCTTTGGTTTAGCTGCAGCCTTTGTCTTCTTGGGAGATTTTGTGGCTTTCTTTGCAGATTTGGCAGCAGGTTTTGCAGCAGGTTTCTTTGCAGCTGGTTTCTTTGCTTTTGGTTTAGCTGCTTTCTTTTCACCTGCTGGTTTCTTTGCTGCAGGT